>NC_087549.1:50320949-50622446 GCF_036250125.1 Pseudopipra pipra
TACCATAGAAATGGGGAGAGATAACATTATAGTGAATTACTAGAAACGGTAATAGTCCAATATTCAGGAAGTATTCAAAGAAATTTAGGAGACAACTGACTGCAAGCTGCTTACATCTCCAGAAGAGAAGTGGAGATAGTGTGCTCCCCTTTTTCTCCCACATCTCATTAATCATTTCAAATGATGTGACATAGCTGTGGTGTCTCTACTCGTCATTTGCAAAATCACCATACATCACTGCATTACCACATACTCCTAATAAAATGCTGCCTCCCTGCTCCTCCTTGAAAGACAACTGTGGCTAGAGAATAACAATTTACCTCTCCATTTTAGTCTTCCCTTTTCCTTCTTTTTCCTTCCACCCTCCAATCTGGTTATTTTTGGACTGCCAGTTGGGATTATTGCTTTTTCCCTGCTAAAATAAAAACAAACAACAGTTATACTCCAGTTTCTGAGCTTAAGCATGAGTTCTGTCCCGAACATTAAACAGTCACATTTTCTTGCCTGAGGTGCAATGCTATCTCCTATGACACTGACTAAAGAAAGCCTTGCAACTAAAGGCAAATTCTGTTTCTGGAGTTGCATGTGCACTTTTCTGACTTCTCCAGTAACTACCTATCTGCAATCCTGAGCAGAACTGTGCCCTGAGAACTCAGCACTGGCCTAGACTTAGAGATTGAAAAAATTAGTATTTCTGAGCTGAACTACAATGATAATTGAAAATACACATTACTAAATTAGAATAATTATAACCTAAAATACCCTTTTCTTTTTGACACATCATCTTAATTTCAGACCACCTTTTAATATATTTTGCTTTTTTCCAAGCATCTGGAGGCCTACTATTTGCAAATGATATATTTGGAAGGGATTTAACATCTACAAAATATTAGACAATGTAATAGTGTCAATTTCCCACCTCTAAATGAAGGTCTGAAGTAGAGAGAACATGATGCCTTTCTGGGAAGCAAAATCAGATTCCTCCCATCCAAATCTTATAATGTCACACATGAAGTCTCAGCTGAAAGCAGTCTTAAGGTTTTTCAATATGTGCAATATCAAACACTCCTCAAACTAAACAAAAATACTACCAAGTGTTATTCAAATGCTCTTTTTTTTTTTCTTTCTTTTTTTTTTTCCCCCTGCATCAGAATACTTTTAACTATAAGAAGAGTTTTGCAGTGCCTGGAAAAAAATAATTTTCATGTGTAAAATTCAATGTGGCAAACAGTTGACAGGAATTGAAAGAAGAGTGATTTTCATTTCAATGAAAATGATTGCTTTCCCACTCTGGGCAAGAGATCAATGTGTATATACCTCCATTTTCCTGATTTTCCATATGCTGGTTATAGAGGGATAAATTCATGGGAATTCTGAGTTGTCCAAGATGCAAACTTGGTGTTTGCTTCCCTTCTGCAAGGCAGAGTCCCTCTGTCCTTCAAGAAATGTTATGGGCTACTTACTACCTGACAAAAATTTTTATTTATTTGCAAGATAGTAGGCAAAACGAAGCCAACATACAATAGTTTTCAACAGGGTGAGGCTCAAGGGAATCACAGGAAAAGTGACCTGCTTAAGAAGGTAGAAAAGACAAGCATGCTGACAACATGCTCGGAGAGGAAGAAAAAATCTAACAAACTTCATGAAGTATAGCAATGATTCCTCACCTTTCTGAAAAGGATTCTGTTAATAAAGCACCTGACAGCAACTTAGAAAAGGCGCATCTTCCAAGAATAAGGAGTCTAAAAATTATGCATAGAAGTTATCCAGTCACAGTAGGGTCTCTTCATAGTCCCGACACGAGAACTTTCAGACAGAACATAACAACAGAGAGAGTGGCTCAACACAGAGAAGTTTTAGACTGCCAGTTGTTAACCTGAACAATATCTACAGTGTTACTGGAAACATTTTTAAAACTACCATTAATATAACTGTAAGTGTATAAGACCTTTCTTGAAGAGTTATTACGAGGAGATGAGGGTTTTTTCACTTAAGAAAGCTTTCCTGCCTGGAAAAAGACATCTTTCCCAGAGACAGTTTAAGATGTTTTCTCCTGCATTCCGGAGGATCTGACTCCCAAGTAGAGAGAAAATAAGTCTTGCAGGTATGTTTGATGGCCCCACAGCTGGGAGGCCCGGAGACAATAAAAGTCCTAGGAAGAACAAAGGGTGTGTCTTTTCCTAGTCCCAGCGCAGATTTGTACTGAGATGTTAAATGTTCTTGACTTTGGAAATAAATTCTCCTAAATCCTTACACTGTCTGGTATTTTGGGGGTACCGGCATGCATTTGAACCTTACAATAATGTAATTTTCCTGGAGAGGGGGAAAGGGGTCCCTTCTTCCAGGTGGTGTGGTGCGGCAGAGGGAGCAGTCGGGTATTGTGGGGGCATTTCCACCTCACGGGGGCGAGCAGTCGTGTGAATATTTTGCCTTTTTTCTTGTATAATCTGTCATTAGTATTGTTGTTGTTACCATTAGTTCTCTTATTTCATTGCTGTTTCCAGTAAATTGTTTTTATCTCAACCCATGATCTTTACCATTTTTGCCTCTAATTCTCCTCTCCATCCCACCAGGAGGAGGGGGAGGCACAGTGATTGAGTGGCATGTGGTTTGGAGGGTTTCAGTGGGAACTCTAAATTGGGGAATACCATTCCTAAACCATGACATACTAATACAAGAATTTTCATTGCTAGGTTTACAAGACTGGTATCCTCATTTGGATATCCTCATCATATTTAAAGCTTACAAAAAATGATTCCTTTAAACTTAACTATTCTTATTAGAAAATTAAGTTGATATTTATAACTAGAAGTGAAGGTGTCTGTATCAGACAAAGGGGCAGCTAATTGAGCTACAAATCCACACAGTCCAGCACAATATATGGAACGGTTGAAGTCTCTGGAAGCAGCATTTCTGTCTTTATACAACTTGTTACCTCAGACAACAAATTGCACAAAAGAAGTCATGTCTCACCACCACTTCTGTTTCCAGTCATGACAATGTAAGCAGCTGTTCAGCCAGAGTCTGTAACTCTGCTCCAGAAAGTTTCCATCAGTTAGACTCTCCTTTTTCTCCTTCTTTTTAATCAAAAGAGAGAATTGATTTAGCTTCAGATACTAAGGTAATTTTTGGTAGAGAATAGCAAGGCAAAGATCTCTGAATTGTTGCCAACTAGTTACTCAAGGAGGCATCTATAGCATGCAAGTGAGCTGTCAGAAACAAAAAGGTAATACTGTATATAATCATCACTGCTACACTGCAATAAAGTCCCCAAATTTAGGGATCGGAAATAAATCAGAAGCAAATATAGAGGTTACTGAGACTAATAAATTATTTGACTCCCCAAAATAACTTCAGGGAGGTTAGTAAAACAAGGTCTGAAAAGGTATGAGACATCACCGTACTGTTGCTTCTGTAAGCTTACTGTGCCCTCTGTCGATCAGATACTCCTACATAAAGACACATTTTCCCAGTGACCTTGGGAAATGTTCAGGACAGTCCATGGCTGCCTAGTCAATGAAACATAACTGCACAGGTAAAGAGCAGGACAGTACCCTTTCTTTATTTTATGATGAGCTTGGGAAAATGCAGAGTGAATAGAACAAACAAAACGACTGTTTAATGACTAAAACCATCAAATACTGCACCAAAAAATCCTACATTCTTTCTAACTTCTGAATTCCTATGTGATAACAAATTAGAGCAAACAGAATCAATCAGATTTTTTATAGGTGGTCAATACCCTGAACAAGTCTTGTGATATAATCTGACAAAATGCTCAGAACTGAGGACACCATGGAACTGACAGCAGCATTGCTTTGACTGTGCAATGCTGAATAATTTGGAATATAATGGAACTAAAAATAGTTTACACGCATGTGCCAGTATTGTTACAGACATACAAATACAACTAGAATATAATTCTTATGCCTCAGATCCATAGGTCTAAATACGATATTCACTTAGCCACATTGAAATGGCCAGTCATGATACTACATGCTTGGGGTTTTTTTTCTTTTTTCTAAAAGTACTTTGGAAGGGAAGGATAGATCTTAATAGTTTTCCAAACTGTAGTCCCACACCTGTTGAGTTTCCTGAGGAAGTAAAGAGGATGAGAATTTTACTTCCTCATCTCCATCGTCAGGCACACAATTCTCTTCTGGGTGTGCTAGAAAATAATTAGGATTGAAGCACATCACTTTCTAAAAGTATTTACAGAATTGATTGTTTCCTAATGGCTTTTGCCAGTTTTTCAAACAGCTCAAAGTCTCAACACCAACATTTGGTTTAGTTTCTTCAAAGTTCAGTTAAGATGGCCTTCTTTGTTCATGCTGAACAACTACTACAGATGCAAAAGTCCTTATTCACCTCCCCACCAGAAACTCTGCTGGTTGTTGTCCAGACACAAACCGTGGTGACTGATGCACTGTAGAAGACTCTCTTAATATGATAAAAAAGCTGCCTAAAAATCTCCATTGCTCTTCTCAAACATCTCTGTGGTGGATAGTTAGATCAGGCCATTATCAGTAACATGCTGACATTCAAAGTTCGGTGAAAATGTTTCAGAAGTTAGCTGCATACAAAGACATTCCATACGCTGTTGAAGATCTATTTCTTTGCTGTCATCCAGTGCTAATGTTCCCTTTTGGATCTGTCTGTCTTACAAAATGTCTTTCCACTGATGTCTTACATATATGTCTTACCTTTTGCTGGAAGATTTTGCATTTTGTGGGTTGGTGCTCTATCTTCCACAGTTCCCTGTTGTGAACTTTGTATTTACCCTAAAGGGTGCATTTTCTCTAACTGTTTGGTTTGGGGTTTTTTATGGACATCTCTCTGGGACTGTCTTCTGCCTTATGCTGTCATCTCACAGACATTTATTTGCAATTACATGAATCTTCAACTTCGTTACAGAATCTGCTGAGTCTAAATTACTCTGTGCTGATGATAAAATGGTGCTTCTTTTGCCACCTTCTGTTCCTGTATCCTATTATTCCATCAGTCTTATGAAAATTCATATCTTTTCACAATATCTCAAACACTTAAAGCAAAATCTTCCTTTTTCCATATAATTCTAGCTCTTTCAGATATATTGGTTTTGGTTTGTTTTTTTTTCCCATGAATATATATTAAAGTGTTCTTTCTCCCTTTGCTGAGCAGACATTTTTCATATTGTAGTTAGGAAGTTCCTTCCTCTAGATATTTCCATTTAGCCTTTCTCATGACTGCAAAACCAGAAACCCTATCATCACTCCAAAGCAAGAAGATACAAGATGGAAACACTTTCACTGTCCCAAAAGCCCTACACACTGCTACTGTGCATGTAAGGATAATAAGTTTGTTGATGCACTGTCAATTTTGGAAACAACTTACTCTCTCTCAAAATAGTCCCTCAAGCAATAGTTCATTGAACTAGGCATTCCGAAAGGCTGAAGTGACAATAACATAGGCATCAATTACATTCCCAGAGTACAATTATTGTGAATATATTCAAAAGGACTTTGAAATTAGGGAGTGGAGATCTGAACACATAAAATGTATATTCTGATGTATCATCTAATAAAAAGCAGATGACAAAAATACCCATTTTTGGAATTAAGTATCTTAAATCAAAAGTTGCAAAGGATTTGGAATAAAACCCATACTATTATGGAGGCCAAACCACAGTTCTTCAACCTCCATCTGACTACCACTTCAATGACATGTTATTATCAAGAAAATTTCTGATGAAATATATTTAGTTCAACCATGTGCTTATGAGAACTAATAACTAACCTCTAATTTTTAAAGGTTCTCATTCATATTTTACCTTTAAATAAGAATTTGCACACAGACAATGACTACATTACCAGTTTTGCTTGTATGGCCTCATGCAGACTCCAAATTGCAGAATCATTTGCACAATATACTCCCAGAACCAAGAGGTATGAGAACAAACTGACCCTAATTCTACCTGAATAATTCTAAACACATATTAAGAAAAAAAAATCTTAATTTGGAAACTTGAAGAGATTACAAAATCTCAGCTACAGTCCTCATAGTGAAAACTACTGCTTTGCTCCTCATTCTGCAGTCAATACTTTAATTTTAAGTTCATAACAGTGTCTTCTGTAAAACCATCTCTGCATTGAGTTGGCAGCTTACATGATATGTATTCCAAACTACATTATGTCACTTTAACCTAGAGAGAAATACCAGAGCTTTGGACACAGAATTCGAGTACACTGCTGTCCTAATACTGTGATTAATGCTGTGAGCTACACCCTGCCTAGCCTTCCTAATCTCTGGGCTTTCTAATTTATAGCAGAGATGGATAGGCTATCAGTGGGGAATTATGAGGATTACTAGCTGTTTATCTCTCCTTTGCAGAGACACTTTGCCGCTTATAGAATTACCATAAACCCTCCAGCTACAGTGCCACTTCTATACTTATCCAGAAGTCTAGCTACCTATTGGGCATAAAATGTTTTGGTAGCCAAAATATTAGCAAATGTTGGAGTTGATGGATGTATTTCTTTCTGTAAATGATTTGAACATACTGTCAGGACCCGTCATGTTACTTCAGTGGTAATTTGTCTGCAGGTTATCTTGCATTCCCTTGAAATCCAGTGCTGTGATCTTGTCTACACTAATTAGAGTTCAGCATTAAGGCTTGGAGGTTGCCCTCAAGCATCACCACAGGTGAAACCATTAAACATGTATGCCAAGCCATCTCTGCACTTGCAGCAAGTTATGTAACCCATTTCAAAAGATTTCATCTTTATCATTACCAGGAACGTTACTGACTTACCTACTGTCTGAAACTTAAGGGCTGCCTAAATGCTTCTACAGAAAGTACCTATGCTATGGAGCACAAGTTTTGTTCTGGGGTGAAACTAATCACAGAGTTTGAGGGGAAACAGGTATGTCATTTGTTTTAGTTTCCTGAAGAAGGAAGAAAGAAAGGGACCCTATAACATTTATTTTCCACTAACTCAAAAATCTGAATCTGTACAGAAGAACTTGTTCATTTAGAAAGAAATTTATGAATGAGAGCCATCAGCAAGATAAATGTTAGCCATTGTACAGCACATTTTTGACAGTTACAAGTGTCCTTCAACAATAACTGTTAAATATGGACTGCATTTATAGGCAGGATATTTATAGTCAGGGTATCTCTGTAAGCACACTATAATTAAGTGACCATTTGAGAACTAACATTCAGCTAATTTGTACATATTTCATATTGCTTAGATAGAAATTTTTGCCCATATATAGCTTTATATAAGCATGTTCTTACTAAACTCCTCATAATTTTGCATTGTTCTTAAACTTTGCTGTACTTCTTAACCAGCCTGCTAAACGAGACATTAAGAACAGTTAATTTAAAAATTTTGAGTCTCTAATTCTGTGCATCAGAATAGGCACATGCATATTTATAAACATAATAAAAAGATGTACAAAACAAAGGTACTTCCCTGCTCAAAGTCACAACATACCATCTTTGTCATTGCACAGTCATTTGTATTTGTCTCATGCTCATTTTATATTCAAAGACTAACAAAAGAAAATTGTTAAAACATAATCTTTGGCTAAAATAAGAACTCTTTTATTTTCTACATTATCTTCATTCACTTGTTTTTTATACCTACACACATCTTTTAAAATACTTCCTTTCTTAATACTTAAAAAAACCCCAACAAACCAACCAAAACCAAAGTGCATCATGCCTGAATTTCTTCCAGAACATTATAAAATGTCTCAGCATATAAAACACACAGATGTAGTCATCCAGGTTCTTCCTTCAAGGTATCACATCTTGTAATAAGAAACAAAAATACAATTACCAAAGGAGAGGATCATTCCCTCTAGGAACCAGACAGTCCGACAGCCCAGTCTCAGCTCACATTTGTGCAATGCTGTCATGCAAGCTCCTGAGGTTTTATCTCATCTCTTAGTTTCTGGTCAGCGCCTCAGTGTGTATAAACCACCTGAGATTCATTCGTACTGTCTTGTTTTTTTCAAGTACTTCTCAATCCACTTCTGCAGCACAGGACCTCAATTGCCTGCTAGGACCAACTAGGCTTGTCCTATGTAGTTAATTCCCTCCCATCACAGTGGCTTTACACACTGAAGATACTTTGATCTTTCCTCTTCTCTGAACTCCAAATTTAGTCTCTGAAGGACAAAATTATTTTGTCTGAATAAAGTTATTTGGCTGAAGTGAACGGTATCTACATTAAATTTAACAACATACAGAGACAGAAGATCATACTAATTACCCAGTCCAGTCTCTCACTCTGTGAAAGCCTGATGACAAAAGGGGACTCATGACCGAGTCTATCCTCTGTTTCATGCCCAATGAATGTTAAGTCCTTGCCTCAGTGTGCTGTCATATCCTATCAGCAGGATGAAATCACCTTATTTTCTTCTGTCCTCGGTTTGTTTGCTTTTCTGGCAGGGTATGCTAAAAAGCTATCACATTGTTTGGATTTGTCAAAGCGTTGGCTAGATACAGAAGGGCAGAATTGGGAACCTTTCCAGCAGGTTCTTGAAATTAATAGCATATTTACATAAGATGTGAGGCTTTTACTTTAAAAATGGGTCATCTGAATAAGTATGTGTTAATGGATGAAGCATAGATAAGTCATGTTATCAATACAACTTGCACATTTTTCAAGTGTCCATAATCCTGGTCCCACTAAAACTGTTCTTGTCAGTTCTGTTTATATGCTTATTCCTCATATTCCCCTGCTGACTCCTCCACACCAGACTGTATTGCAGGGCCACAGCCTGTATTACCAAGGGACAACAGCATCACTTCAACACTAAGAAAACAAGACACAACTCCTTTGTGCACAAGGAGGACAGAAATTTGCTGCTGACAGCTGCAGCAAAACAGTCTCCAACCTCACTAGCTGTGCTGCACTGGTGAGTACACGTGCAAGCATGAAGCCACACACATTCCTTCCAGATCACCTCTCTTCTTTGGATGAATGCTTGTATACAAGGGCTTAAGGTCTGGATAGTGAAGAGACAGGTCTACAGCTCGCTGTTCAAGTTCTGATGTCCACATTATTTGTTTGGTTTTGCTTTTATTAGCTTTGCTGTATATATTTTTTCAATTCCAAATGGTAGGGGCTTCTTATCTCTTCTTAAATGATAACATATATTAAATTAAAAAGACATTTAAGAAATATGGATCCTAAAAACAAATTACAGATCCTAAATCATATTCTAATTAAACACCCTATGGACTATATTTTATATTAGAGGAAATATCCATCACTGCACTGGGAGATAGAGTAAATTTTATCCCAGTACTATTCACCTATTTTATTTACATGTGGAACACTAACAGAGATCAAGTACTGCATTTGGGGGTGTCGGTATTCTTTGCATTTTACGTAGCTTCCTTTTTATCTGTGAAAACGTGGAAGCACAAGTTCTTACTAGGATATGTTTGTAAGGAGTAAATTCTAGTTACACACAGACAAATTATTAAGATGAGTTCTATGGATTACCCAATTCATTTCTTCATATCATTCTGTATTTAGGACATGAGTGTTAGGCTCTACTGATGTAGTCCTGCTACCAACCTGTGTATAAGTCAATACAGAGTTTCTTTGTTTTGGTGTTGTTTTATGGAATTTTTCAGACCAAAAAGCACCACAGAGAGATTAATTCTCCCGCACTCCCAATTAGGCAGAACAGTACTTGCTTGCACATACAATACAAATACACAGTCTCTGACATTATTAAGAAGCCTTGTAAAGTGTAAAGGAATGTAGCACACGGCTAACTTACAGCAGTGGCACTACTTTTAAATCAGAAGAGTTTAAAACCTACTGCAAATAAGAAGACGATCTGTGACATTTTTAAAATGGAAAATTATTTCCCTTAGAAAGTGTTAGAAATTACTTACTTTGTTATCTTAGAGAATGAAAGAATATTAGAAAATAATTTATTTTTATATTTTTCTATCTAATAATTTCTAATTACTACTGTTCTAAATACAAGCAGATTACTCTAAATTCATGCTCTTCATCCAAACTGAAGTTTTTTATTTAGCAATTAGGAGCCACTATTCTGTCTTCACTGTAACCATTTTGTCATTGCAAAGTAATTACCCCTGTGTTTTCAAAACTCTATAAAGCTCAAGTAGGTACCTTTGAAAGAGAAAAATAACAGCAGGGTGTGACTGAGTAACAAAGTGGGGACCTTATCGTGGCAGGAATACAAGCACCTATGGTTCTCTAATAAATTTACAAACTGATTTCCATTATGAAAAATGTCTGCCATTATTAATTTTTTCTCATTATTTGCACAAGATTTGAAATGAGGGACTGTCAATATGAAAGGAATCGAAAGAGACACCTTCTCATTATCCTGCTAGCCTATATCACTATGTCCATTTTATTTATTACTTAGCTGAGCAGGTCTTCTCAAAACAAGCAAGCCAATAGAATAACCCCCAAGCACTTGCCAAAATGATGATAAATATTATTACAAATGAGAGCTTCTCATAAAACAGAGATATAAAGCAGACATGAGCTGCAAAAGTCTCTCCTTGGCTCAGATGCTAGGCACTGGTTGAAGAACATCACCTGGCTCTGAAGTTCATGCTCTGATCCTTCCCAGCTGAGGCCACCATGTAGCTATTCTTACCTTCGGATTACCAACAAATGCTGGGAGGGATAATGTCTTTCTAGAAATATCTGCACTCTGCTAAAACACACTCAGCACATCTTATTCCATAACTTACTTCCTTCAACTCCTTTTCCTTCCCTCCCCCAACACCCACAGGCACTCCCCCTTCCCACGCCACCTCTCCTAACTCATTTGGTTGAAAGTTTATAGAGAGAAAACAGGCAAAATAAAGTTCTATCCTTAAAATGAAAGATCCACTGCTGTATTGGTATATAGTATCACAGACTTATGATAGGAAGGAGAGGATTTACATTTCCTCCTCACAGATCTTCAGACCTGAAAGACAATTTTGTCTAGCAAAGAGTGACATGGCAATCAAGGAAGAAAATATCGTAAAAAATACGCCATTGCTTGCTGGATGATATTCAGGACAGTCAGGTTAAATGAGGCCTAAACTGTAATCAAAATCACAACCATCAAGCTGGAAAGACTGGCAAAGAAAGTGAAGACAGGAGTGCTTTTCCGGGGTAAGAATAATGCACACTGAATACAGTAGCAGTGAGAAGACTAAAACCTATCTAATGCAAATTATATAATGCTGTATAGTCAATCATAAAAGAGCTTTCTTAAAGTTGGAAGCATTAGTGCTAAGAGGCACACTCAGCTGAAGCAGAAGAGTGAGCCCTTTCCAACTCACAGGAATTGCTCTGTGGAACCTGCAGTGTTACCAGCTCTTGGTGGCATTTGGAAAGTAAGATCAGTGTCATGGTTTCACGCCGGCTGGAAACTTAAGTACCACGCAGTCACTTGCTCACTCCCCCATGCCACACCCCCAGTCATGTACGAGAATCAGAAAGAAAATGTAAACTTCAGGGGCTGAGATAGGAACAATTTAATAAATGAAACAAAATATAACATTAATGTTAATAACAACAGTAATATGAAAAATGTTATACTAATAATGATACTATTACTACTAACAACAATAACAACAGTAAAGATATTTGTAATGATAAGAAGAGGGAGAAAGAGTAACAGAACCCAGGAGAAGCATGCGATGCACAATACAATTGCTCATCACCCACTGACCGATGTCTATCACGTCCTTGAACCACAATCAGTGGCTTCTGGTCAACTCCCCCCAGCTTATATACTGGGCATTGATGTTCTTTGATATGGAACATCCCTTTGGCCAGCTTGGGTCAGCTGTTTTGGCTGTGTTCCCTCACAGGTTTTTGTGCAACTCCTCACTAGCAGAGAGTGAGACACTGAAAAGTCCTTGACTTAGTTTAAGCACTTGTGATGGTTTCACTCTCTAGGCCTTCCTGGAGTCTCCCGTCAAGCTCATGTCCGCCTCTACTACTGACAATTCTTGAGAGCACTACTTCGCAACAACCAACAATCAGTGTGCTATTAACATTACTCTCATACTAAATCCAAAAACACAGCACTGCACCAACCACGAAGAAGAAAATTAACTCTGTCTCACCAAAACCAGGACATCTAAGAGGCTTGCAGGAATTGGAAATGGTACCTGTAAAAGTAAGTATAGACGGCTTTTATTTTATTTGAGTTTTCAGCTATGCTTGGTATCACACAGCCAGGTATTAAACACAGAAAAGATAAACAAGCACATTCTCCTGAGCTGCTATGCATCATCATGTTAAATCAAGATTTTTGTGCCATAACAGAGCTGATTCCTTTACAGTAGAATTTTGTCTCAGAATTATGTTTATCAATGAAAAAAAAATCAATGGATTAGACTCAGAATGATAAATTATCAGATTTTTACTTGTGATACTTGCAATCAAGTATGGGTGATGCATAACAAGAACATTAGCTACTGATAAAGCTCATGTTAGCATCACACTCAGCACTTGGAAGTCATCCATCATGTAGTCAAGTTTTCTTTTATTAAGGCTGAAGAATTTCTAAGCAAAATAGCTGGCAAAGTTATTTAATTTTCTTTTGTGAAAACCTGCTCAAATTTTATTCTTTTATGTATATAAATTATGCTAACAAAAGGCATCCTGTATTTTTATTTCATCTTCCCATAAGACCTGGTGAAAAATAAACAGTATGAAGTATGCAAATGACACATTGTAAGAGAAGATTCATACACCACGGAGGGCATGCTGTGGGGCTCTATTCATGTTTCTGCATAACCTGATTTATCCATTAGCAGATAAATAGGAACTGTTAATACTCATGAGACTTTTGCTCAGGAAGCTGGAGTGGCCTAGGTTGTTCTGGTCCATTAATGGAGAAACTGTTGTACAAATCCTTCTCTTATACAACAGCCTACAGACAGTGTCTCCTTGACTGAGACTGCTCTACAGTGCTCTGCCAGCTCTGCCAGTAAAACCCCCTTGAATTCAACCATCTAATAATCAGGAATTACTCTGGTCAGGGGAAAAAAATTCAACCTAAAATAGGGGCAATGAAACGGCCCCTGTTCTCCTCCCTCCTGCTCTCCTGGGGCTGGAGAAGCTCTTCTGGGAACTTGTATATTGTGCCAAATGATCATGTACCCACAGGCAGAGAGCAGAGCAAACCTTGCGCTTCTCTAAGGTGTTGCATGGGATTTGGTTGATATTTGGCAGCTCAGTCACAGAATCACTAAATTGGTTCATATTTGTCATCATGCTGTCCACTCAAAATTTTAATGGTTTAAAAAAAAAGACTGATCTGGAAGATTCTTCATATATAATAGTCTTCTAATTTCCACAGAGCCTCAAATTCTTTTCCTGTCAGAAAGATGTCCATGACTCAGCATGAAGGTTTCAACAGCAGAGAAGCATACCACTTTACATAAACATTAAGGCAGGTGTTGTGTACCTCTGATAAATGTACATACTTGCGTAGAAAGAAAGATGGGAGGTTTTGGTCCTAAAAACTTTCTATTTCTCCAAGTTCTCCTATAGCTTATATGGGAAGACTTTACCACATGTTTAATTTAGGCAAAACTTATTTAGAAACTGCCAGCTTTACAGGAAGTTTGGCAGGCATTTGTAACTCAAAAATACTTATGATTTGGGGCTTTAAACTTCTCTTCTACAGACCTAAATATAAAAGAAATATGAAACTATTTCTGGCCAATTATTTCAAGACAGCAGTTGTCTTCTCTTTAATGACAAATTGTCCAAATTTCCCGTTTCATATGGCTACTTTGCACCTCGTTATTCCTGAAAGTACAAAAGGAAATCAGTTGTCACTCAAGTTTATCACTGTTTACTGTAAAGAACAGGATATGATATACATCTATGTAAACTCAGAAAAACATAGTTTTTTCAGACATGATAAATAAGAACTTCCCATAATAATTCAGTAGAATCAATTCACGCTATCATGATCAATCTGGGCATTTTATACTTTCTACATTTTTCTTAAGGCACTTTCTCTTCTGTGAGATTAATTTGTTTAGCATTGCTAATTTCTAGTGAATATCACATTAAAATATGCTTAAGGCTAGGAAAATGTGTAGAAATAATCTGAGATTAACCACAACAGATGCTCAAACGCAATTCAGTTTTCTAGAACGGTGCAGTTTGACAGAGAAATAAGGCACACTAATGTATAGAGGAGAAGTTACAAGTATGCACATTATCAAGAAAGATGTGAGGCTCCCCAGTCATAGTCAATATTAATTCCAAAACTCAGCTTCAGACTCTTGAGATGGAATTCTAGCTGCACGCAGGAAAAAATCTGAAGACAACTCCCAAAAATACAGAGGTAGTACAGGCAGATTAGATCTTAATTTTACATATGTTCTCTGTATCTTGTTATTTATGCTCACTGCTTTCCTACTGCAAGCTACAAGTAGTGAAGGGGGAAACACTCATTACACAGTCCCTATTTTCTAGTGGACACCATCTTGCAACTGAAATCTTCAGCACTGGTTGGGTAAGACTACTGAAAAGGGAGTCAGTGTCAAAACAGATCTGCAATTTTGGTACACAAAATAAAACCTCATTTGTGGCTAACACAAATATGAATGAAGCTGCAAAACAGTAAAAAGTGGTTTAAAATGCTTTGTCCTGCAGGAATATGCAATAGATCTCGGGTGATATTGTGTTAAAAATACAAAACAAAGCTAACAAAGATGAAAGAAAAAAAATTCAACTTCTTTCAGCAGAATATAGAAAACAGTAGAAGATTGTAAAAGCAATAGTAAAAGTTTACTATACAATTCATATTTAATATTACATATTAAATTTCTCATTGGCTACTAGCAAAATCTTATTGCAAATACTTACTAAAACTACACTATTTTCCTTTATTTATTTGTTTTCATATCTACAGAAGGATTTACAGCTGCCAACCTGAGGACAAGCAGACAAGTGTCCTGCGGTCAGAGGGAACTTAAGCTCAGTTTTATCAGACAATAGCAATAAAAAGATACCTATTTCATGTCCACATTTCAATACATGAGTCCAGATTTGCATCATCCTCTAGAGACAGACTTAAAGGCAAAACAAAGGTTTCTCAACAAAATTTGAGTGCTTATTGAACCAAGAATAGAACTGCTCAGACCATTTCAATGAAATGACCTTTTCGGATCAAAAGGTGTTTAACTGGAAAATACTTTTTGAGTGACATATATTGGAGGAAAGTATGAATCTCAATGTATTGTAAAGAACAGAGGCCACCTGTGCACGAGAGTTGCTGTGTGATTAGTGGAAATGGAACTACCAAATTCAAGTTTGCCTTCCAGCCTTCAAGTTTTTTGTACCCCCATATTTTCAGTATGGTTAGGCACGTGTTTCTCCCAGAAACTTTCAGTGCGTTTCAAATAAGTCAGATCTCTCAAAGTACAGTCAAGGTTCAAATTAATTTTGCTGCCTATGAGGAGAGTTTATACAACTAAAGCAGCTCTGATGACACTCATTTGTTAGACAAAGTAAAGCTTCCAGCAGGGGTCAGTCTCAGAAGAGAAGTTGTTGGAAATAAGTGAATAAAAAGGGAGAAAAAGTCTACTTGATTACTACTGAACATAACAGAGACCTGTTAATCTCCTTTCAATTACTATTAGCTCATCATATTCCCTTCAGTTTTAATACTAAAACACATAGATACATTATGTTTCATTAATATAAGTGACTGAGGCAGCTGGGATGACTTCATTTAGGAATTATAAAAATGGTGCTGAATGCAAGAACAGTAAGTGTGTAAAATAAACCTGGAATATTTATTAAGTACCTTTAACAGAGACAATCCCATAGTAACATTGGACTTGCATTACTTTAACTTACTAACTATACCTTATGAACTGTATATATGCACTGTTTAATTCTGCCTCAGATATGACCCTCACACTTTTTCCTGTGGTATTCGTAGCTGTAAGAGTTCCTCTTAACTTTATTGTGACTATTTTGTAAAATTGAATTCATACTTTAAAAACAACCAGCATTCTATGTGTCTATAAAAATGAAAGATACACATAACGACTTATGTTGGCATGTTAGTTGCAATGGTAAAATAAAATACTCTCAAGTGGTAATTTTGATGATAATATGAGAGTTAAAAAGGACCTACACTGTTATTCTTTTCTCACTCTTTCTGAAATCTGGTTGACTTTCAGGACTAGCTTCTAATGCAGAACTTGTTTGACAGAAAAACAACCCTTTTGTTTTAGCAAAAATAATCTCCCCACTTGGAAAAATTCCTACTCATGTATTGCAAAATTGGCTATCAACCCCCTTACTTTAGAACATATGGCTGGATTAGCTTCTTTGACTTTTTAGTGGTTAACTATTGCACTAAAGCTGCCTTGAAAAGAGATATCCCATTTGCAATGGATATAATTAATGAAACAGACAATATTCCATCAGCATGGTAAAATCACTAAATAATTTAATTCAAGATTTCTAAAGCCCATTAGCATATTGTGACTTTCATACCAATGTTATTTGATATCAACCCATTTATAGCATAATGCCCTGAAATCCCTTGTAACCTCTCCTTGTACCTTGGACGTATCCTTTCTTCTTTTAGTGGTGTAGTCTAAATGTTACTTCAAGATTAAAACTATGAATTACTTTAATTTTAACATTCCGATACTCAAGCTACTTTTTGTAATTTCATTGTGCTATGCACTGATTGCCAATTCCAAGGTAGATTTTATTTCAGAGGTGATCTATCATGTTACAAATGTAATTTTCTCACATGTAGCAAGAATAAATCTCATCACTTTACTAACTTTCAAGGCATCACCCCTCCTAATGACAAAATGATTTACCAACCTTGCTGAACTATTTTTCTTCTAAAAATTTGGAACCATCAGAAATATTTAATGACTTGATTTAAAGTGCTGAAATAGAAGCACACCAAAAGCATATTAAAATGTTGGTATTCCCCCAAGAATTAACACCTGTCAAATTAATAGATTGTGAAGTGGAAGACATCACGTCTATTTCAATTGCAAATTTGCACGTAAACACTGTAAAAGGAATGTGTCTTATTTCTGAAGAAGCATGAAAGCACCATGTTCCTTTCTGACTGCAAGATTTGCCTGCCATGGAAGGTCCATATTCTTTTTACTTCAAGAGCTAATCACGCATGAGAGGTAACCCCTCTCCTTTGGAAACTACTGGCAATAATTTAGAGAGATGAAAAAGATAATCCTGAGTCTTATTTAACTATTATAGCACACAAATAAAGCCTATAAGTTTTGCCATGCCATTTCCAATGGCCAAATGATAAATGCCACACTTTCCTGGATACATCCTACAAACATTACTCCATGCCATACAAAAAAAGATATATAACACACCATCAGTCTCAACATTATGCAACAAATCATAATCCAAATATTATACCTAGCATTCTGATAAAGCTTGACACAACTACTAGTACAATTATTATTTATTTACAAGCATCAGCATTTTTTAATAGAAATTCAAAATACACATTTATAATACCACTGTCATTAGGATGACAACTTTTCTAGGCAGCATAGTTACAGCTGACAAGTGTTAGCCTACATTTGAGAGAAAAACACACAAAAAATAGCCCAAAAAAACCCTACTACCAATTTCTTTTTTAAACATACAAATTTCTCCTTTAGGTTATTTTCTTTGAAGATGTGTCGTATAGGGTTAAAAGGTAAGATGTTTGTAAATACCTGAGAAATGTAGCAGTGTTTCTATTGCGGAACATTTCGAGCAAATGTCAAAATGAATTAGAGGAAATAAAAATCAAACAGTAGGTGAAAGATTCAGTAGAGGAACAAATCAAACAGAAATCAAGTATTTTTATATATAAATACCTATATTTATGTATATGTTTACATAAACAAAACCTCCAGCTAGAACTAATGAGTCTATAACTGTATAACGAGACACTTTTAAAAATTAGAAATAATTAAATGGATCAACCCATTTCACTAGGCAAGATAAAAATGTCAATATAGAATTCTTTTTTTTAATTGAACTATTTATAAATGTGTGAAACATCTTATGCATGCATGAATTCTCCAGAACCAGTATAACAATGTGTACATTTATGCAACTTTATGCTACTGACAACATATTTCATCAGTTCAAGGTTCAATCAGAAAAAAACTTCACAGCTAGTAGCATGAAAATAATGGAAGAGATAAAAAAGAAAAAAAAATCATGCTTGAGGGTTTGGGAATTGGATATTAAATCAGCAAAATGAAACAGATCTTCTTATAAGGTTTTATTGATCACCAATTTTACAGAACTTCCTTTACTTACTACAAAAGGGAAAAATCCTGAAACACTAATAAGTGGTACTACTGTAATAAACTGTTTATGAACTTCAATGGTACCCTTCTCAGAAACTAGCATAAGACAGTGTTAGAACAGTTAAGACTGTTGACAGTGTGAAGAAGCGTGAAAATAATTTTGGGACATAGCCAATGACTCTAAACAATCATTTTGACATTAATACTGTTCGATCTGTATTTTCCTGAATGTATCACTGAAAAGATTTAAGTTCTTGCAGATATCCTTCAACATTTTGACGCAACTAAGCTCCTTTGGTAGATAACCAGTACCTACCCTGGTTACACTCCACCAAAATTTTGTTTTTTCTAAGTTGTAGGAAAAGAACTGTGGCATTATGAGCACACTCTAAATTGTTTGCTGCTGTTGAAGAAACACAAGCCCTAGCATCCTACCTAATCTTGCAGCACACGTCAGACTTTTTTTAGAAAGGAGGTCACCAGCTCAGCGGTACATGGCCTCTGGTTATAGACAGGAGCAACCAAATTTCAAATACTCACAGCTACCTTTCTATTCAAGTATGCAACTGGCTTACACTGAATAACAAAGCAAGATCGCTGTTTCTGCGTTCCAAACAATGCTCTTTGAATTCATGCAGAACCACAGAATCACAGGATATGCTGAGTCAGAAGGGACCCATAAGGATCATCAAGACCAACCCTTAGCCCTGTACAGCACCATCCCTAAGTGCCACACCATGTGCCTGACAGTATCATCCAAATGCTCCTTGAACTCTGTCAGGCTTGGTGCTGTGACCACTTCACTTGGGAGCCTGTTCCAGTGCCCAACCACACTCTGGTTGAAGAGCCTTTTTCTAATATACAATGTAAACCTCCTCTGACACAGCTTTAGGCCATTCTTTGGGTCTTGTCACTGGTCATCACAGGGAAGAGATCAGTGCCTGTCCCTTCTCTTCCTCTCACAAGGAAGCTGTAGACCGTAATGAGGTCTCCCCTCATTTTCCTCTTCTCCAAGCTGAACAGACCAAGTGACCTCAGCCACTCCTCATATGGCTTCCCCTCAGGGCCCTTCACCATATTCGTTGTCCTCCTTTGGATGCTCTCCAATATCTTTCTTTATCTAATTGCAGTGACCAAAAGTGCACACAATATTCAAGGTGAGGCCACACCAGTTTTATTTTATATTTTATATTTTATTACTGTTCTATGACAACTATGCTTTACTATTTTATTTATATTCAATTTTTTTAAAATTTAAACCCACAATTTTTAATCCAAAACATTTCTATAATACAGGTTCTCTGTTTACGTATAATTTTGTGTACTTTTGCCACATTGTATCTTTTTGCTCACTACATCCAGGAATTGAGGTTTTTAACATTCCTTTTCATTTTTACCAGCTGTTTTATAATAGTAGTAAAGGCAAAAAGTAATTCAGTATCTTTTCACGTAATGCAACTCTCATTCTATGCAAATGTGTCATAATTCAAAATTAAGTAATTATTTTTTTGCATAGGGAAAGCTAGCGGTATGTGCCAGGTTATCTGCAATACGTATCTTATGATTAAGGAAACAAGGTATGGTTTCAATTAGAGAAGTAATAAAACCTATTTAAATGTTTCCTCAAATATACAGGGAAGTTTTTGCTCCACTGAGATGGGGCTGACTTGAAATTTATTTTCCCCGTGTTTTCCTTATTTTGAGAAAATGCTAGATTTCTATTTGCAAGTTAAACTGTTACCTTTTCTTTCTCCTTTCTGTGTGTTTGCCTTATTTCACTTATAAGGAAGTAGGATTTAATTTTACAAAACCCTCATATTTTCAAAGCAAAAAAGGTATAATATTAAGAAACAAAACCAATAAACAAAAAAACCCCACAAACCACTGTGTAAATACTTCTGCTGTTGTTTTTTGTTTGTTTGTTTGTTTGTTGGGAGGGGTTAAATTTTCCTGTGCCTATAAAATTTTTTAATGCTGGTTGTAACGAAAAAGATTCACAAACCATTTCTATTCCCAACCCTTATTTTATTTTGTACTACTACAGGGTTAATTCAATTATTTCTGTGGCCACTTTTTATTATCACCAAAGGAAAATTACCATCCTTGCACCTTCAGTTAAGGGGAAATAGTTCTGTCTTTGTCTAATTGGGCTTGAACAGAAATGCTATTGGCTTCACTTCTTGAAATAATGTATCTTAAGATCACAGAAAAATTCAGGTAGGAATGGACATCAGACAATTTCTAATTCAAGCACCTGTTCCAAGCAGGGTCAGCTGTGAGACTAGACTTCGGTGCTCATGGCTTTGTCTGACTGGGTCTTGAACACTTCAGAAAATGGAGCCAGTGCAATATCTCTGGACAACCCAACGCAGAGCCTGGCTGTCCTCAGAGTGAAAATGTTCCTCCTTACAACCGTTCTAAACCTCTTGTTTCAACTCATGACCATTAACCTGAGCTTCTGCCTCTGCACCTCAGTTTGCCAGCAGGCTTGCACTGGCAGCTGTTTCAACCCCAATTTTCATGGCCTGCCCTCAAAGAGTTCTCCTTGGTATAGTATAGTATTGTCAGACTTCTATAAAGGACCACAGTAAACAACAAAATCTGGATGACTCTTCTTAGTCTTTCTAGTTCTCTGCATGATTCTCATGTCAGTGAGGCTTTTTGCAGAAAATCCAACAGGCACAGTTATATATGATGAAGTTCAGTTCAGATTAACATACCCAGCATCTGTTGTCTACACGCAAGAAAGATGCTAAAGTTTGCTGTTACCTAAACAGCTAAGGCCCAATTCAGTTGCCCACAGAAATATACTGAAATATTCCTTCCTGGCTCCAGCTAGTGCTTCAGAAGGCTGCAGGTCTCCTACAGGTCCTGGGGCTTATTTATCGAGTCCAGATGAATGTCTCATATACGCTGCCACATTTCAAATGGTGCTAGTGGCATACAAAGGTGTCAGTGGTTTGAACCTACAGGAGACGGATATTTCAATCATTCTTTTGGCCTGACTACTGTGAAAACATATAGTCCATTTATTATATATAAGAATTTAGACACCTAGTAAGTATTTAGACACCTACATACATACGCCTGCACTGAAGTGTCCTCTTTACAAACTGAAAGCCAGCCACAGCCTAAGACTGTGGCAGATGACAGCAGACAATTACAGCTCATTAAATGAAATGTCAGTGCAACGTGGTATGGGCGAGAATGATGCTTGAAATGGTATTACCCTACACTGGGAAACAGCTTCTTCACATTTTGTCTCAGGCCTTCAATAAAATACACATTTAAGGTAAAAGTTCCACGTGAGAGAGTAACAATATTCTTTTACTCCTTTCTCTTTCCTGACCACTTCATCTGAGGGAAGACTACTACTCAAAGAGCAACAACTACTGAAGGCCAATATGGTCCATGAGGTAGAGATGAGAGGCAGAAGTCAAATCCCACCTAAACTCTAGTTCCCACTTTCTCTGAATCTAATAATGCTATGTTGCTCAGTAAAATTTCAACAATAACATAGAGAACTATCATGTACCTTTTGAGAAACAGAAAATAAACTAAGCTCTCAAATTCTGGAATACTAAAAGGGTCTCCCAGAATTCTTTCTCTTAGCTTGAGAATAGCAGAGGATTTCATTTTTTGTTGAATTACAGTGACAGCTCCTGACCACTAATAACTTCTATTCATGATTCTCTTCCTCTTTCTAGTAAGACTTTCATGTGGATTGAAAAAGTACACTAAAACGACCGAAATCTACCCTGCAGATGTGGAAGAACTATGAACAAGGAGGGAACATTTTAGGATTCTAAGTAAATATGCTTATGTAGTCAAAAGCAGACAATATTCCTGAGACATAGAATGTTCTTTCTGCTAGTTCTTTGTTGTTCTAGGGTTTATTTTGTAGTTTTGGTTTGGGTTTTTGTTTGTTTGTTTGTTTGTTTTTTTAATACGTCAAATTTCTAGGTCTTGATTGTACTTCTCCAAATGTTTTTCTCAACTTAGTCTGGCTTTTCTCAGCTGGGTAACCTTTATTTAACCTTATTTTCCCTGGCTTCTTTGTGAGCTAAAATGATGCAAAACCCAAATATCCAAACTACACAGAGGTATAAGCTGAGGTTGAAGGATTGCTTTGATAGTACTATCATTGTGAAACATGTGAAACAGTACAACATTGTGAAAATATTCAGCAGATGCCTTGATTAAATTCCTTTATATGAATGTTCATGAATTATTCACTTGATTAAAAGTGCAACGATTCATTTAAACAATATTGCAAAATGGTTTGAATAACCTATTTTATGATTTTATTCAATCTACCTCTGGCTACAAGTATTCTGAACCTATCTGGATGAATTCCTAGATGCCCTCCTAGATTATCCAAAATGTTTCTCTGTAAAAAATTTAGTTCTGTTCATTTGTCCTGTATCTAGGCCAATACACTCACCCTTGAGGAGAAAAGACAACTCAGAAAGAATCGTGCCTTGCAGAATATACCACCTAAGGAGTCTTTCTGCTGTGCTTTTTGCAATTGGACATGTCTATCTTGTATTGGCCTTTTTAGCCACCAATGTGCTTGCAACAAACGTGGGTAGAGCCCTTCCCAAATCTTCGTTCACAAAGTCTACCCATGATGATGAGGCAAATACAACTACTAAAAGGTAATACTACATTGTCCTTCTGATAATTGTGGTGTCTTATAGATCTATTAGTTATTTATTGCTGCAAAACAAACCCATCATCTTCCTATGAAAAATGCAGTTTTTCCCAAAGAATCTTTTTACCTAAAGCACAAATTTGTGTAGTGAACACAATGAGCAGCATTGGAGGACTCCTTTATTTGAGGAAGTCTTCATTTCATAAGTGAATAAAGCCATTTTTCATCTTGATATTTTGCAAAATACTTGTTTATGGCAAACTGTCACTTGTATTCAGATTTAGAATGTATAAACTACAGTGATGGTTCCTTGGAAATGCTTAAAATAGATAAAATGGATTGACTGATTGCATATTCCTTTGAATTATTGTGAAAGTACTAGATCTATCTAAATCATGCCATGAAACAAAGTGGAGTTGGAAGTTATGTAACTTCAAGTTGCTATAAATTGCTTCTTGTTGAAAGCTATATAAAACATTTTCAAATCTGTCATGTTCCACCTCTTCTGCCTAAAAAAAAAAAACAACGAAGTGAAAATGTCCAAGAAAAGTATGATTCAGGCTTATGTTGTTAAGCTGAAACAAAAGCTATGCCACCATCAAGATTGGATACTCTTTTGCAATTAAATCTAAAAACTTGGTCCGTTTTTATGTCCAGAATGTATTTATTACAGTAGGAATACTGTGTCTTATTAGATTAGCTAAACTAATGTAGCTAATTCAGCAACAAAACCAGCTCAGACATACTTTTTTTCCTCACAGACACACTATCCTCATCATTTTTTTAATCCAAGTTTTTTTCTTGAATACAGATTTTATCTATCTTCTTTCTGCAGATGATGTTCCCACATGTCCTCAGAACAAGCTATCTGGCAAAGCAGCCAGGAAAATGCATTTTCTGCTTCTCCTCCCACAGCAGCATGCAAGATAACCTCACAGCCACAGCATCCCAGAGAACATGCTCTACAAGGTCTGATCTGACCTCCAGTCTTCGTCAGAAAACAGTCTCAAGTCTTGGACTAGTCTCACCTACCACAAAGCAGGAGGAATGGAGTCTAAACAGATAGCATGAGGGAAACAAAAACTGCTTTATTTGTAGCATTGGGAACTGAAGAAATTAGCACAGCAGACAGCAGAAGATGTACAGAAGTTAAAGCTGTGGGACAGCACCCAAAGACTGCTCTTGCTAACCCTGTGTGTAAACACCATAGCCGGTAGGAACTGGAAAAAATGACAGTGAGATGAATGTCAGGTCCTTCTTTTCTATCCTGAAATCTCTATTGAAATTTAGAAAGGAACTACTTTTCCCTCATTTGGCTAATTTTTTTATATATATACACACACACACAGACATATATATACATATATGAGATTTTTATCGGCAGTGAAACTTTAAAAATCATTTTAAAGTTTCACTGGGACTAGAGAGAAACTACTCCAACTGAGGCTTTGAAAAAGAACAGCCAGAGAAGCCACTTATAATTTCCAGGACAGAATACCCCTCTGCAAAAAAACCTTGCTTATTAACAGAGCTGCCTTCCTCAATTAAACACAGAGGCTGGCAAAATAACAACAGGTCATGGTAGAATTGCAGTTCATATGCTGAAAGTGTGTATCACTCAGCATTGAGTATTACTCTATGATTATATTCTATGTACTCTGAAGAACAACAGCCTCCTACAGCAACAATTATAAGACAGATACCATTTATCCCAGGAAAACTCTTTGCTACTTGAAAAAAATACTAGAAAGGGAAAAACAACTCCTTGTGATGAAATTAGCTGAAATTAGCTCTGCTGATGATCTGTTCTTTAAATTGGGAAAGAAGGGATTTTTTTTTTTTCTGTTCAGCATGACTTATTTTTAGACTGGCAAAGACACAATGGTAAACAGAACTGAAGCTCTGTGGGCACCTTCTGAGGTTAAATTACCTTTCATGCCATTTGCACAGAAGACTGTTCTCAAGCAGCTTGAGCAGATGGTTGGGCCATCATTGTCCGTTTACTTGTATCCACAAAGATAAACGATTGCTCTTTGAAATCCTGAACAATATGTGCCTTGTGATGCTTTAGGCTGCCAAGCCCAAAAAAATAAAAAAACCCTAACCAACAAAAAAACCCAAGCAACCAGATAAATATAAAGTTAGCTGAAGAGGACAAAAGAGTTTGGATTGATGAAATTTCATTTTAAGCAAGTATGTATAGAATAACAGAATCATTTAGGTTGCAAAAGACCTCTAAGAGTCCAACTGTTAACCTAACATTGCCAAGTCCACCACCAAACCATGTCCCCAAGTGTCACATCTACATGTCTTTAAAATACCTCTAGGGATGGTGACTCCACCACTTCCCTGAGCAGCCTGTTCCAATGCTTGACAACCGCTTCCATGAAGACACCTTCCCTAACACCCAATCTAAATCTCCCCTGGTGCAACTTAAGGCCATATCCTCTGGTCCCATCATTTGTTACCTGGGAGAAAAGGCTGACTCCACCTCACTACAATCTCCTGTCAGAGAGTCATAGAGTGAGGTGAGGTCCACTCAGTCTCCTTTTCGACAGGCTAAACAACCCCAGCTCCCTCAGCTGCTCCTCATATGACTCACTCTCAAGACTCTTCATCAGCTTTGTTGACCTTCTCTGGCACCTCAATGTCTTTCTTATAGTAAAAGGCTTGAAACTGAACACAGTACCTGAGGTGTGGCCTCACTAGTGTTGAGTACAGAGGGACAATCCCTGCCCTAGTCCTGCTGGCCATGCTATTTCTGATATAAGCCAGGATGCCACTGGCCTTCTTGGCCACCCAGGCACACTGCTGGCTCATGTTCAGCTGCTGTCATCCAATACCCCCAGGTCCTTTTCCACTGGGCAGCTTTCCAGCCACTCTTCCCAAAGCCTGTAGCGCTGCATGGGGTTGTTGTGACCTGAGTGCAGGACCCAGTATTTAGCTTTGTTGAACCTCAAACCATTGGCCTTGGCCCAAAATATCTGTAATCTGGAATGATTTTGCGAAATGAACATAATATATTCACTTAGCAAAGTAGGAGAGGCAGGTAAAAACAAATCATATACTGTAACTCTGACTGAAATAAAAATATACCATCTCTGCACAATCGCTTCTACTACGTATAACATTTGCTGAAGCATGCTGCCAAAAATAACCCTCTTCTGCCTACTGGGCCATCAAGATGATCAGAGATGTCCAGGACTAAACCAGAGCAGACAACTGCCAGGGTACAGTGATCCACCCAACTATTGGTAGAGAAGGGAATTTCAGTTGTTTTAAGAACTTCACAAACTTCTTTGAGAGCAGTCCTGGTGAAACATCCCCAGCGTGAGCACTTTGTCAAGAACAACTTGCCAAAAAGGTGCTTTTATTATTAGAGTATGTTACTAATAAGAGAGATTAATTTAAAGGATTGGAGATATGTACAACTATGAAGAAAACTTTGAAATTTTAGCAGTCTTTGGGATTTAAGAGTGAAGTGAACAGATGTTAGTCTTTGGACTTGCAACTAATATTTGCATAGCCTGTCATTCTTAAAAGTTCTCAAAAGAAAAGGAAAAGCAAGGTTGCTGAATATGGAAAGAATCACATGGAGTCAGTGAAGGGAGCTAGACATAGAGTTCAATACACACAGCAAAATAAGATAGAATTTGGTTTAGAAAATAACAGTGAAATAAGATAACTGTGACTCACCAGCCACTCAACATCCTGAAGAAGCAGGTATTACAAAGCATTTAATTAACAAAAATTGCATATAAAGATGTATACTTGTTTCTGCAATAACTGCTTATTTAAATAATGACACAACAAATGAAATTCATGTCCTCTATCTAATACCACACACTCCACAGCAACAGCAAGTAAACAGTGGATACATTTCTCCCTTTCTCATTTCAATGATCAATTGACTTTTTTTAATTGCTTTATGCTGTGCTGCTGGCATATTCAACACACCTTACAATAAATGTACAATTTAGACATTTATGATTCTTGTCAGATTTTTAGAAATTGTTAACACTCATTGGAGTAACGAAAGAAAGGAAAAGACAGGTTGAGATAAACATCTAGCAGTGGTATCCAGCAAAACAAAGTATTATGCTCTGAATATGGAGAAGTAATTAGAGATCAAAGAAGAGGAAATAATTACAAAATAATGTAAACATGAACAGGAACTTAATAAAAATTATGTTAAACTTTAGGAAAAAAGAACAATTGATTTTCATATTGGAATACAAGAGAAAATCCAGATGGAAAGATTTTACCTCTCTGCCTCAGAAAAGCAAGGAAATCCAAAAGTGTGTTTGTTCTGAATATCAATGTCTTATGCTAATATCATTTCCATTAAAAAAAAAAAAAAAAGCCTTTCTTTCCCTAAAGGAGCAGTCCCTCTGTTTCACTTCCCCGACTTTTTTTCCCAAAATGAAATGAAAGGTCATTGTCTCTCAGTTGTTTGCCTCCCCTTAGCATCCCCAGCTACATTTGCCTTTTTGCAAGTAAAATATACTGAAAGTAATGAATACACTCATGAACATATAATCATAGGATTTCTTAGGTTGGAAAATGCCTCTAAGATCATTGGGTCCAACTGTAAACTTAGCACTGTCAAGTCCACCATTAACCATGTCCCCAGGTGTCATGTCTATTTAATCTCTCATTATCTGAGAGATTAAACTGGAAATACAATCATCCATCTCTAAGCAAAACAACACTATGTCTTACAATATCAGTGGAATTCACTAAGAAGTATGTCCATTATTAAGAACTGAACACTATTTTTTCTTTATAAGCTAATTGATAAATTGTAAAAAGAGTACAATATCTTTATATGAAAAGAAGTTATGACATGGATCTGGGAGGAACATGATAAAAATATCCCTGACCTAAAAAATAACACATTTGCACTGAAAACACCAGAGCATATTTTTTTGTGTTCTAGTAAAACAAAAAAGAAGACAATTTAATAATACTAAGGCAGCTGCATTGTAATCAGATATCCTGTTTGAATGATACTTGACATTTCATAAGAAATATGGCAAACCAGCAGTACTTACAAATGTGCTATTTAAAATGCATTCTAAATAACTTCCATACCAAATGAACTGAGGCATCCATAAATGTTTTAGCTCTCTATTTAACTCCCTCCAGACATGAAATTTCCCAAAAGCATACCAGCAAAATGAATTTGAAACTGCTGTGAATAAAAGTTCAGCAAAACAAATGAAATTTCACTTTGTTGCTCTTACCGGGAGCTAAGAAGGACCATGAAGGGTAGACTGGTAAAAGCAATACACACACCCAGAGAAGAAAATGCACACGTGTACAGATGGATTTTCAAGAAAGCCAGGGTGAAAACAGTGGCAGAAATGTTGGTAGTTAAAAAACTCGTTGGTTTTTTTTATTATTATTTTTCAGTAAAGCAGTAACAATTCCCTTCACATAAATTATTACCTAGATCCTGCCATAAGCTAGGCGATAATTAACGTGCAATAACAAGTTGTCAGCTGCTGCAAAAACTGAGGCAGAGATTTAGACTGTCTTTCTCTTTATACAACTGGGCATTAATATGTCTTCTGATGACCAAAGATAGTTTCCTTTCTGCAGGTTTTTAAGTGTAAGAGGTCCCAGTGAGAAAGTCAGGAAGGGGTTCCCATCTCTTTGGTATGCAGTAAGTTAAACTGATCATTATTTATGGAAAGGGAATATGCTGCACACTCTCGGAAATAAGACTCAATAAAAACATGGAAATAAAGAACAATTTCAGTTTTAACAGTTGTACAGCAGCTGATTCTGGAAGGAATTTCTCAGTACTTAACTCCTTTCATACTGCACTTCATTTGTGAGTCCCTATAAATGTAGCAGAAGAATTCAGTGAGATTACTGAAATCTCCTACATCTTCCAAGGAGCTGAAGATAAAACACGTATTATTCCATAATCACAGATGGGAGATAAAACAAAATGGAAAAGCTGTCTTTAGTCTCAGTACTATGAGTGACCAGTCTGGAACACATTTGGAACAGACAGCTATTCTGAAAGAGGTGTGTTAGAGGTAAAAGAGTTTAGAAGAAAAATGCCAATCAGAAAATCAGGTAAGTGACAATTTGGTTCGAAATTAGTAAAACTTGCCATTTAAATCTTGAAGTTTGCAGCTAAGATGTATCTACAGATTGAACCTCAGTGTAACAAACTTATGCACTGAGAAGGAAAGACTACTTAAAACTGCATATTGCAGAACTATAGTAATTCCTTATTTCTTAAATCTTTATTTCACTAAATGTAGCAGTACCAAAATGCTAATCTCCTCTATAACATCAGAGAAAGAATAGATATCCATTTTAATGATCTGATAAGTCAGTGGGAGAAAGGATGAGCTCCATGATTACATGGACTGATCACAGAACGTTCTATTAAGATCAAATAGAAACCTCTTCATGAGCAACCAATGCCATGATTGTTAATAAAATATTGGCTTCTGACTTGCTGAAACTAGTAGACCAAGAATTTACACACTGTTTGACTCAGGATTTTATAGTAGTAAATGAAATGGAAGCTTTCAAGTATAATATACATTACTAAGGACAGAAATATTTGTGACTTTAAATAAAAATTAATACCATGACATATTTGGAGCAATTTTTCACTTGAATATACACGTCTTTCAGATACTTGGTAGAAATCATCCCCAATCTGTGCATAACTACTTTTTCCTCAGCTGAACCACAACAATATCCAGAAGACAAGGTAGGAATTTGACTTGATCTACTTCAGGCACTTTCCAAAAAGAAGTGAAGCTGAGACAGGGTGTTCCAAATTATCTGAATTGCTTTGCAATGGCCATATGAGAATAGCACCTCAGCTTTATGATTCATAAAGACAATAGCTGCTCCAGTGCTTTAAAATCCTTAATTCCCAGCTCATGCTTCAGCACTGAGTACAAAGAAAGACTGCCAGAAGGCGAAAAATCACCTGCCACATCTGAGTTTTCCTTTGAGGTCTCCCATCTCGCTAATGATGAGGCTGACTTGGCTTTGCATACGAGATACAGCAAAGAAACAGCCTGCGGTGATACTGAAGTGGAAAATAGAGCAAATTAAACTGGTTGTCTTCCTGTTTTACAACCAGCTGCAATTACCATACTAGGTAGATGCCATCCAAAGAAAACTGTGAACCACACGAACGGGAATCTTCATTAGCACGCATAGAGTGAACCTTTCCCCAGGTGTAATTTAAGGAGTCCTTAAAATATGCAGTTCTATCTACTACTTTGAGTTCACAATCCCTTCCTACTGTAATTCTGGTTTCCTTCTACATCAAATCCTGCAGTTAAATCTACTTGCAGGATGACTGCCCTGATTAATAACTCTACAATGTCTGTACTCTCTGTGGGATAAAGCATTTCTTTGTTCAAAAGTAATCCTTTTCCTCTAAACGCTGGCAATTTCAGTGCCAAGGGAATGAATCACCGCAGCTTGGTGCTGCCATTCACACTGCTGGGATGCGTAGTCATTTGAAGTCATTCTGAGCCATAATTTCTCATCCTGCTCAGTCAGCTGTGCGTTCTGAAACTGGAAGGACTACAGGCATGCAAGTAACCCACAGGTCACCCAACATGTCCATCAAGAAGACCTGAGCAACTTCACAGACACTGAATTCTGAAATGCTAACTTGAGAAAAAATGTTTGCTGGAATGAACCAAGGCAACCAAAAAGGCAGAGCACACTAATACAGGATGTAGCTCCTGGAAAGAAATGGAAGGGAAGGCACCCTTTGTTTTACATAAAGTTCCACTACAGTTTGCTGAAAAATAAAACTACTTTGCAAAATTGGTCAGTATTTTGATGCATGTTATTATTTTATTAAGTCCCTCAATATGTTTATATCATACCAACACAGAGAACCATATTAGAGAAAAAACACAAATTGAGATATAAGCCTGATATCCAGCCTGAACTGTGGGTTGCAATGACTATGGGCAGAAAAGGAGCACTACTTGTTTAAAACTGATGCACCTACAATCTCTATCATTGAATCTTCTAGCTTTGATTGAGTTGGGTTTTGTTATAACTAAAATATGTAAATCTCTCTTTCAAACAAACAAACAAAAAAATTGCAGAGGTTTCCAACCACAAAAAAAAGCTCTTTAGGTAATAAGTTATATATATATTTGTTACTGTAAAGGTTCATTCTATCATAAATATAAATTTCAAACTTTCTGGTTTGATCTCCTTTAAGATTATCTGAGTGCATACTACTGCTTAGGAAGTGCTTTAATAGATGCAGAACTGGTAACTGTCTCCCAACACCAAATGAGTCACTTCAGTCTAAGGACAGTGGTGAATGGAAGCCCTGAAAAGCTCCATCTATATGGTACTTTACAGTACAATTTAATGAAAATTTCCAGTACCTAAATAAAGAACACATCTTCTGCTAATATGTAACTAAAGCTAGCATCTAGTAAGGAAATGGATCAAGTCTTTATACCTAACAGAATTCTCTTGTTTAATTAAGTACATATTTCTAAATGAAATATGCATTCTGGAGAACATTCTTTCCCTATTTCACACATTTTGTTTTTCTTTCACTCATTCTCAGATTTTACACCCTTTTCACCCTGCAAATGTGAAGGATCTATTTTGAAGTCTGTCAGAATAGTAACAAGTTTGGAAGTGCTGCAAACCCAGCTTAGCATGGACTGCGCCTGCACTGTTCTAAAGCCATCATTGACTGATTCCAGACCTCTTCTGGCACTGTATATTCCCATATTTATCACATCTCAAATTCAAATGTATACTTGAGTGCACTTGAAACTACCAGTAGCTACTAAGAACGGACAACATAAGCAAGTACTTTCCTAAGATCTTCCCTAAGAGAAGCACAGATCAAGAACTCCATTACGTCTGCATCAGCTCTTCCCCACCTGCCCAGTGAGGTTGACTGGGATGAGCCTGTTGCATTTCCCTTCTTCAGTGCTGCATAGGATTCACCCTATTTTCTCAGTCACTCCTCCTCTCAACAGACAGTGAGGTGCAGCCAATACTTTCACTCCTGCTCCCTCCAGTTGCTCACAGCATGTAATAGCAGGTAAAAAGTCATCCTTCTCTTCCTCTCAGCATTACTGCTGAGTTAAGGAAGAGGAATGACTCCCCAGTCAGCCACGAGGTAGCTGAGATGCTGTTTATAATGAGTTTTACAACCTGAAAATGTTGTTCTCAGCAGCTTTTCACAGCTCTTCAAAAATTTTAAGCTAATGTCTCAATATCTTTTAAAATGTCACATACAGACAGAGCTATATAAATATATGATTTCATGTTTTCTTGTCACTTTCAAGCACTTTAGTCGACAAACCCCTGAGGCCTTTGGACCACAGGACTGAAAAATGATCAATTAAAGCTGTTTCAACACGTGAAATAAGAGAGTAAAGAGAAGAGGGAGCTGAGAAGGCATCAGGGAGCTGTGATTATACAGAACATGCAGGATTTGCATACTGGCAACTTGCAGGCTCAAGGTTAAATTTTCCTGAAAGTTGCAAACAGACAAGAATTACAAGTGATATCAGCAAATTATAGCCATCGGACACAATTAAGATAGATTTCTAAGCTGTACATCTCCTTCTTGACTCTAAGCAAAGGGTGTCACACATAACGTCATATACCCTTGCAGAACCTTTGTAACAACTTTGCTTGGCAGAAAGAATTTTCTTCACACATTTTCCTGAAAGCCATCATTATTGCTGTTTGTGCAGACACATTAGACTGAACTAAAAGATTATTTTGATATAATCCGTGTCAATAGATACAATAAAATGCTGCTTTTTGAAAGTTGATAAAGGCAAGGCACGCAATGGACCAGATAAGAAGCACTGGCACAGAAAAATAAAATAGCTTGCTGGAGGTAAAACTTCAAATGACCAATAAAATTGGGAATACATTTGAGATTCTAGGAATCTTATTTGAAACGCTCTTCTGGAATATGTTTTCTCTGTAACATCATACTTTTTTTTTTTTGTTAAGATATAAAGTACTAGGATATACCAATATATGAGCAGATGAGGCAATCAGTGCATATATATTTCTAAACTCAATTCTGTAATGTTCAGAAGGTCATAAACTATTTTTGTGGCTCTACATAAGCTCAACATGCCATGGGGAATACATAAAAGATGGAAAAAGAGCCATTATTCCCTACTATAACTCAAAAATTTGATGCTGTTTTATGACCAAAACAGAAGGTTTAAAATTAACCAAAGGAAAAAAAATTGCACAGATTGTGCATGTATACTGAGGAACTCATTCTCTTAAGATATTAAAGAAGTCAAAAGTATAAAAAATTAAAAATTAGACAGAAAAGTTCACAGACAGTAAGCAACCGTCCAGAGTCTATAGGCAAAGACACCTGAAAGGCATAACCAGCCAAAAGCCAATCTGAAATGCAGTGTAATTATCTGTAGCAGTGTGACATCAGCTAACAGTGATACTCCTGTAAAAATATTCAGAACTCCTTGGCTTTGGACCCCCTTAGAGCATTTGTTTCTTTGGTGGGAAGAGTTGAGGGTGCTGAAGCAAGAGCTTAAAATGAGATGTGAGTTTTGAATTTCGAAATTTCATTAAACAGGTGGTTTGAGCCTAGCTTAAATCTCATGCATCTTGTAGGAGAGTACCAGACTACTGGAAAAAGTGTCACAATGTGAGGCATTAGAGCTCGCTTTGTTTCTGGGAAACATAAATAAAACCTGGCAAACACTTATTTCACAGCAGTGTGATTGCAGAAAGAAGCATTAGTTGCCTTTGACATTTACTGCTGCATCATTGCTACTTATTGAGCCTGAATTCCTGACCCACTTCTTTGTCTTCTAACAGTTATCAGAAAAAAGATAGTTAAAGACACTGTAATGACCCTAGAGAAGTGTACAACCTGCACAAGAAAGTAGAATCAAATTTCCATCTCTTTCACAAAATGTGCTTTCTTTCCCAGAGAAAAATAAGGTAGAAATAGATTTTCTTGATAAGCGAATGTTTATTTGTTTGACATTTAATAACTTTGACATGAAAAAAACATTCTAATTATGACAGATTTCAATGTATGTTACACATAAATGCCTCCTCTATACAGCTGTCTATTTTCCTGGGTACTTTTAAATTCTTCTAAATGTGATTTTCATAATGCAATCAGCTGCTTGAATAAACATAACCTAATAGAAGTAGTATGACTTCCCTGGTGCACAGCTGTAAACAGACAGCTGACTGATAGCAAATGACCTAGATAAATCTATCTTGATAGCTGTGGCTCCTTAGTCTTGACCTTCTGACACTGTTCCAGCTGTGCAATAGCTTGTCCTAGCATTAAGGGACAGACAATCTCAGGCGCATTCTATTCTGGGAAAACTACTAATATTTTTCTAAAGGGACACACAGTCTCATAAAATTAGTGGACTAACATTTATTTCTAATATAAAAGCAAAAGAAACATTGAACCTTTCCACAACTTTTCATCTTGCACTATAAAAATAAGTAATAAGTAAAGAATTAGAGTATTAAATTGAATGTTATTCATATTTTACTTGTAGTTAGATGGTTTTGCATTTATTTTCCTGAAATCTCCAAGTACTGTACAACACTGTACAACAAATTAAATGCAGTTTGGCTATAAAGCCTCACTGTAAAAAATTAACAATTACCTAAAATATTGCTATATAATTGAATTTAGATTAAACTAAACCCAGAGAATTTTCTTGAATATAATGTATACACAACTGTGTAATGTTCAAAAGTCTTCTTTCAGATACACACCTTGAACACCTTCAGGTGTCCTTAAATGCTTATTAGCAGTGGTGCTTCTGAAAGGCTATAGGAAGGGAAATCCTTATTCTCTAAGATTATATCCTCCAGGTAAAAGACATCCTCACTGAAGAGTCTGACCATACTGTATTCAGAACTGCACTACACTAAACTATTTTGATTCACTGAGATTTGATGTCCTTCTATAAACAAGAGCCAGAATTTAGGGCTCATTTGAAACTTAAATTCCAGTGTCAACTTCTTCCTGACACCTTTGACTTGAAAAAATAAAAGAAAGAAACTTCATTTTTGGCTATGTTTTTAGGTATTGTATTCAACTCTCCAACATAGTACTTTTGAAATTAGGATGCCTCAGTTTTGAATTTGGCTGCAATAAGATGACACCTTCCCTATGGCCCCTTCCATCAGGGAACCCCCTTCCTAGAGAGAGTACTCTACATGCTGCTCTAAACAGAAGAAAGCTAAAAACCTCTGAGAGATATAGGAAGGAAACAAAAGAATTACTTGATATCTGTAAAACTTACTTCCTAGTGAAAAATGTTGAAAGCTCAGACTATTTGAATTGTCTCTAAAAAACCACAATGCAGAAACAAACAAAAGCAAACCACCAAAAAACCCCAAGCCCCAGTAATCCCATGCCTGGTTCAATGGTAACTGCGCACCTAGAGCATTCATGATCCTCTTCCCACTCAAACTGCACTAAACAGTGTCATGTGGCCCATGAAAAAACCCAAACCAATTTGACCTCATTTTGTTTCATTATAATTCAGAGCTATGAAAGAAGTACAACTGTGAGATCAAATTGTAGACTCAAGAACAGAGATCATGCTGCGTTAATAAACTATCACCTTTGGTTTCAAACATACCTAGGCTGCTCAGAAACTCTTGAACTAAAAGGCCTCTATCCATCTGATTTGCACTTTTCTCTCATAAGCCGCCTGCTCATATAGACACTTAGCTAAATCAGTAAATACAATGTCAGTTTTATTCTGTTTTTCCTTTTATCTGAATCATGGGTTTCTCCTTTGAAAGAGTGACCTGTCTATGTAACTGGGTGATTAAAATGCTCACTTTGGAAAACCAGAGGGAGAGAAAGTGTTGAATTTCATAATTAAAAATTTTTAATCTATTCACTGGGTCCAGAATTTAACAGAGCTATGTTTGAGCTGACACATTTTTTTAAAAAAAATCAGTATAAGCATTAAGATCTTTCAGTTCTCATTCTTTCCCATTTTAATGAAAATTAGTAATAATAGAGCCTTTTGAGGCTATCACCTATCATTCTGAGGGAAAATTACTTAAAATCCATGTGTTTGCTGACTTCTTTGCTAACAGTGCTTTTACTTTCTCACCAAGCCAAAGCCAAAACGAATCTAATCCACTTTCCTGCTGATACTGAATTGATCCTTATTGTACTTATACCCTATCTAGGTTTACATGACCAAACATCAGTGTTTCAGTTCTATCTCTCAAAGAATATTTCTGCCTAACAGTCTTCATTGAGAAGTGAATGATCATGGCAACTTTTCTCAGTGTCTTGTCCTTATGCTTTGCTTTTAACCTCTGCAAGCAGGTCTTGGCTCACAGAAGTTGTCAAAGGCAGCAGCATCTAAGAGTGTCTGTGTCTTATTCACAGAGAGGGAAAATGTAGCTAATTTCACATTAATGAGACTTATAGATACATGTTTTTTAAGTTAAGGTTAAAAAGGATCTAAAAGGAAAACAGAGTAAATCAGACACTGGAATGAAAGACAGGGAAAAATATTTATTTCCTGTATAAACTCAAATCATTCCAACAACACATTTTTGTCTTTGGTTTTATGTAGCAGTTTTGATCCTAAGACATCCCAACATCTACATGTTTAATAAATACCCGTTGGAACTAAAATAATACATGCTTGAAAGCTGACCTAAAAGAATGCTCAACAGGGTCTAGACAAAATGGCAGTTATTTTGTTGTGATCTTTACTGTTTTAAGCCCTTGCCATCACTGGTAAGTCCTACTGAAATGAAGTATTCCAGGCTCCTCAGAAATAGAGGGATTTTTTTTTAATAACAGACACACAGATCTGCTGTAGTCCCTCTTATTTCTGTATGCACTGTTATAGCAATAGATAACATACTGAGCAATGAAGGACCTCTCCCCCAACGAGCATAACACTAAATGGGCAAAGCATGTTCAGTGCAGAATAATGTAGTTCAAATAGTGATATTTTCCTCTCCACAAAACAAAAATAAAGTGATCATTTTTGGTATTTGAGAAAAGGGAGACCAGTTAACATCAGCAAAATGCATCATCAACTTTTTAACAGACACCTTATTGCCACTGTGCTGACAGGTAGGAGATGAAGTTCACAACAAAGGTCACTAAGTCACCTCTATAATGAATAAAATATGCTACAGTTGAATAAGATGGGAATGTCCCCACCACTAAGACAACTTGGGCATCCATACAATTGGAAATGCATGCCCAGTACATTACCTCAGAGCCAAGATAAACAGTGTCTTAGCTATCCTGTGGGTATTGTAAGACATTGAGATACAGCATTTGGTAGCATTTCTAGAGGTCTCTGTTTGACAAGACCATAACAGGTATTACTTACATACTGTAAATTAAAACTTTTGTTGGCCTATATACTCCAGCTAAGATGGAGAACAACTGTACTACAGACTGCATGAGAGTCTTAGTCATTAAGAATATCCATTCTCAGCAAACAAGAGAATAATGAAGACTCTGGTTCCCCCTTTAGAGAAGCAGACTTTGGACACAGAAATGTTAATTCACCTGCCCAACACCACACAGAAACTCTAGGACAGAATGTACCCTTTATTTTAAAGGTTGCTATCTGACTACACCAGCCTTTGGTAAATCACAACTCAATGTTTCAGCATGTTCATCAAAGAAACAACCATGGACAAACCTGATTGTGCATCGACTCTTTTAATCAAAGTACTTGAAGTGCATCGAAATCATAAGATTTTCAATTTGATGTGAGTTCAGAACAAATACGCACATTCTGCCTGTGGCTACCAACTGGTAGATAGTATACTTCAGATATGAAAAAAATAATTGGCAGACATCGTAACTTAAAGAGGAGATCCTGACAGAATAGGAATATTATAGGTTAATTTTTAGCCTATTAGACATAGAGTGTACATAAATTATGAGTAGGTTGAATCTGCTTAATTAAAGAATAAATGGAAGAGAAAAATACAATGTAACATTCTCCAGCAACATTTCCCAGATGAATAAGCCTAAGTAGAGGAGACTTTTTTTTCTAAATGAAAACCACAATAGCACAAATTCTAGCATTATGATGGGAAAAGAGGAGTCTCTGCTTCCTCCCCAGAGACTCTTGATAGAAAATTTTACAGAAGAAAAAGATGAGACCACATTCTAAAAGCACAGGGTCCAAAGCCTCACAAATAAGGTTCGCAATTGATCATCTGGGTGAGAAAGAACAACAGAGGATTGGAAAAGAAAGCTGTACCTTAATTTCTACGTGAGAGTTCCAAGGAGGAGAACAAAACTTGCTCCAATTAAGAAAATATCAACGCCTCAAGCTAATGTAACTTTGATCTTATTCTTTGCCAGAGAAAGGAAATTTCATCTCTTCAAAGCTTCAACCAAGTAGAACCAAGTTATTAAGGAGCAAGAAAACTAAAGTAAGAGCCTTCTAGAGAGACCAAGGACAAAATGACATGTGTAATATTTTAATTGATTACTTACATCAGAGGAATTAAAATAATAATATTTCTCTATTGGTACAACAGTAGTCATATATATTCATCTGAGAACTGAGAGGCATAAAAATAGGAAAAATTTGTAGTAGCTTCATCCTTTTTATTCCTACTTTACCTTTTAGATTTGACGAGTCTATTTTTTTCTTAACAATATAATTTGCCATCACTTAATGCAATATTAAAAAAGTATTATAAAGTGTATTTTATTAAATTACATCATTGACTTTTGAAAGAACACTTAATATAAATTTACAGCATTAGACTGACAGCCACAGAAACTCAGAGGTCATATTACTGCCCAGTCAGATGTAGTGGGAGTTTTCAAACCAACTGTGAAACACATCCCTTACCCAGAAGGAACCTTATCACTTAGCCATACCATTCAGTACTGACCTCACTTAAGAGTGAGGTGGCATGGGTGGCACAGGTGACTCCTACAAGTGTTGGGGCAGGTATCACCTAGAGGCAGCTGAAATGGTCCCCAATCAAGTCACAAGGCAGCCTTTCCAAGAGCAGTTAAGTGACAATACTTTTCAGTCACTACTGGTGACTGAGCATTTACAGTAGAACTCAGAAGCTCTGAACAAGTGCAAACTTTTCAGTCTTTCAAAAGAGCTGAAAATCTTCAAGTAAAAAACAAGAAAGCAAAAACTCAGAGGAAAAAGAGAGTCTGGTATTGCAAACATGAGGTAAAAATAACAGGATGTTTTCAACCTTTTAAAGCTAAGTATAAGCAGCCAACCCATGTGGTAAAGCACACTTTTGCCATCTATCTGACCATTAAGATTGGGTCAGGAAACCAGAGGCAGTTATCAGCTATCTCCTCTAAGGCATTCAAACAGCAAGGGTTGTAGCAAAGGCTAACAGAAAAAAAGATGAATTTGGTTAAAAAATTATCCAAGGGCTCTGTATTTTAAACAATTAAACTTAAGATGAACACCAAGACATGCTCATATATGAGCCACCAGAGACAGATTTTGGTACATGTGTTTGGGTTCCCTGGCCTCAACTCTGTCATATTTACATAAAACACCTTTAACGTGGTACAACCTCTAGTCAATGTAAGTTTATAAATCCCAGGAAATCACCATGGTAAGCAAGTTCAGAGTCAGAATTTGAAGTTTTTACATGACAGTTGTTTGTCTCAATGTGAGGCAGCACATTGTCCTCATCTGGCTCTTCAGATGCCTCTGCCTTTTCTGCTGCTTGTACTGTAGGATTTGTATTAATTTTTATTTCCTGTTTGGAATTCTGCACTGGTATCTTATGGACATAAATAACTGGTGACTTGGATTGCTGTTAGATTTGCATCATCACAATCCATATCAAACAACAGAAAGGTCTTTATTTTGCCTTTTTAAATGCTTGTTTGCAATATATTGAAAAAAAAAAACCTCAGGAATGTAATGGGTTAAGTAAAAGAGGAAGACACCAGTCATTCACTTGGGAGGTACAGGGTCAGATTGTTGAAAATATTTGCCACAGACTACTGAAGAAAAAAAAAGCGTGATTTCTTGCATTGTGAAATTCTCAGTTTTGACTTTTATATTATTAAATCCTTCTTGAAGACAAACTAACACTTATGGACTTAGTCATTCCATAAGCTAATCAGCACCTAATATCTTTTTTATCTGGCTTTGAATGATATCTTAACAACTTAATACTAGCTCACACTGAAAGCCTGATTAGCAGAGACAGGTGACAATAGCAGTGATTTCTAGTGTGTGTGGGACCATTACTGTGCTGTTAAAATACAAAAGGAAAATATTACCTCCTACAATTCTTGCTTTTGAATTTGAGGAAAAGCACATGCAAAGATGTTTTATATTGAATCTAGTTTGATCTCCCTTCCCTCATCTACAGTCTGCATCTGGACCAAATGAATGAAACATTTTTCACTACCCCAGCACATGGCCTGAATCAGCGTTCCATTACCATCACAAATGAATGTATTCTGAACCTTAAATATGCACAAACAGTATTTTTCTCATCAGGAAGATGCAGTAAGCACAGTAGTTTATACAACCTCGAACCTAACAAAGGAAAGGCTTGGAATAGATACATTACATAAAACATAAATTTTGCCTCTAAAGGGGACTCAATTTGACTGTTAATTTTAAACCTGTATTGAGAAAATAATGCATGTATTGCAGGATATTATTCTGCATTTTGAGGAAGGTCTCCAGGCATGCTGAAGAAAGTGGTTACAGAATTTACACTGGAACTATTCTGCAGACTATAAAAATACTATTGCAGGGATTTTTGATTATAAGGACTCATAAACTAAGAAGAATCAGACTGTCCTTTCTCAGATGTTGATGACAAATGGGTCATGATGATACTGGTCCTAACAAAACTCAGTGGAGACCCCTTTGGTTTCTACCTTTAGTACTTAACGTCACACTGCCATAATAACAGGAAGAAAGATATTTACATGTAAGTTTAAAAATTGACTTACTTTGCAGAGGTAAATAAGAATGCCTATTCCCTGTTTTATAACTGATGAAAACAATGCACAGAGCAATTGTGTGACATATTCAGGAACACTACATATGACTTATTCATGATGCAAAGCCAGGAGTCTTTACATTTTGATGCTATCTAAATTGTGATGGTATCTATATGCTTTATATTACACAGATATTGTCAAGTAAAGCATAATTATATTTTTCATCTCTATTCCTACTACATGTATGCTATGTCTCAAGTCGTTATCACACTCATTAAAACACAGCAGTTCTGTATCCCATGTCAGCATTTAAATGAAGTATGAGGACAGATTAAATACAATTAACAGAAGTATTCCCAATGAATGGGCCTTGAAAAACAAAGTGAAGCCTTGATTGGAATGATTCTGCACTTGAGGCCTACACAGCAATCACTAGGGCTTTTCATCATGCTTTTTTAAAGAGAATTGACAAGTCTGATGGAGGAAGAAAGAGAGGAACTACAATTTTGAAGCTTCATTTTTATTCAAGATGTAGCAGCACAAGGACATACAGAGGCAGCCTAGGAAAAACCAGTTACAGTCAGAAATAAAGCCTGATTGAGTAGCTGAATCCATTTATGCTTTCCAAGGTTTTGCATAGCACCTGACATGAGGGCCTCTCTCCTGACTCATGTCTTTCAGAACTTTCATAATAAAAATAGCAAGTCTGTCTGAGAAAAAAAGGGTCCCAAAAGACAAAACAAACAGCAAGTTTGTACCTTATATTAAAACTTGTATACTTTATGCTCATGCAGCAAATACCTCTGCATATTTATGTACCTTGGACAACACAAAAGGTCACTTATAATGTGCATAATAAGCTAATCCCAATGGTAATTACACTGAAGAAGAAAAACCACTTTCTTCTGAAGGTTAACTAGATTCAAAATAACCCAGTTCTCATCAGGGTGTTGCATTTATTTCAATTAAGTCAATCAACTTAACAAGGATTTAATTAAAAACAAGTTAGCAAGTCAGAAGAAGTATTTGAAATATAATTAATAAATACTTTAAATAAGCAAGATGTAGTTAAATCAAATATATTATTATAAATGTACTAGCCTATTACTTCTTTGCTGATGCTTGCTACTGGTCAACAACAGAAAGCACTCCACCCTGGGAATTCTGGCAGGTAGTTCATCCTTGCAAAGGCAAATGAACACATTGTCCAGGAGGTGTAATATTGAACTTTCAAAGAATTAGATAGAGAGATGAGTACCTATTTCCATTTGTTTTACCAGAGGGAGAACTGAGGTTTCCCCACACTTTCTTTGCTTTATTTCAACCGGTGCAGTTGGTACAGAATAGTTTTTCAAGGCAGTTAAACAAAATATAAAGTGCCTTTTCACTGAACTGACATGTTTCTGAGTAGTTTCTTTGCGAGCACTGTGCAAGCTGGTGGAGAGAGAAGCAAAGCACTAATGAACAAAACCAGACAACCATCAGTATGGAGAGGCCATTGTTTATTACAACCACGCACTATCCCAAAACACATCCGTAACCTACATCAGACAGGTTCCCATTCTGTGCCTTTCCATTGTCTTTTGGACAATTATGTATCTCATCCCTGGCTTTGGAAACTAAGAGCAACAGTACTTAGACCTCTGCTGCCCACAGCACCCTTCAGTGTTTCCCAGGGAAAATCCCTATGTAATTCCATTGTATTCTTCCCCTTGTATTCATGGGGAAGAAGCAGGGAAAAAAAAAACACAATTCCTTGCCCTAAATTCCCTAACGACCCACAAGCAAGCTTCCTGTTCTCCTTAAGCTATCCTTAAAAATACTTCATTCTGTTGTCACCAGTGAAGACCAGTTTAATATAATACAGCAGATGTAACCGTATTTCAAGTAAACATACTTGAAAGTTAAGGGCATATATATACTCAAATGAAAGTTTTTGTCTACTTCATTGTTTACAACTGACTGAGCACATTTTCTTTCATATCTCTGACACATTGAGACCAGAAGCACAAAGATTAAGACAAGAATGAACAAAAGTGACAGCTCCTTTTGGGCAACCAAATTTGAGAAGCCTATGCCTGATCTTTCAGATTACTTCATGTTTTATTGCACTTTTCACCTTCAGACCACAGTTCCCAGCTGGTCCCAGCTACAGATATAAGTGCTCCCAACTTAAGTTTTTAAACCTGTAGTTCTTGATTATGAGTCCCTCAGAAAAAAGCAACACTGAGCGAGGAGTTATGCTTTAGAATCTTTATGTCTACATCATTTTTCCAGCACCATAGAGGAATTCTGGGGCAGAGGCAGAGCTGAAACCCAATTAGCCATGTCACAAACACAGTCGTCTTGGAGTCCTCTGCTTCACTTACAATGAGTTGCCATCTCTATATACAGCCCTAAAGTAAATCTACCTCATACATTGAGCCAGCAAATGTTTTGTGGAAAGTAGGAAGGAGACCCTCTCTAAGCATATAATTAACCAGATGCATGATAATGTGTATGCTTAAAGGTCCTAAATTAATTGCATATGGTTCAACTATAAACCCAGCATTCATAACTTGAAAGTTCTTGACTTTATGGGTTTCACAGCTACTTGTCAGAAAGGAGTGGTTATTGACTTGAATAATGAGTCCAAGTATAGAGAAGGACATTGAGCAGGCATTCTGCAGCCCTTTTCTTACCAGCATTTAGTTTTGGGGTTTTAGTTTTGGACACTCTATTGCCCCTCCCCCCCCCCCCCCCCTTATGCACCCATGTCCCTACCTCTAACTTGGCCCAGTTCCATCCATTTTTTTTTCATCAACTTCTCTTAAGGTTTAGTGAAACCACTTTAATCCATTTCTTCAGAAAATACTGGATGAGAACGGAAGTTCTTTGAGAGCTCTAAAATTTCTAGATGACTCCCTTCAAGTAAGTGATCTGAAGCAGAAAGAGAGAGAGAGCAAGAACAGGATTCTTTAGTGATACTGATATTGCACCATTCAGATGACAACCTGCAGAGAGCAACTAATATTGCTAAACAGTTTCCCTTTTCATCCAGATTACTTTGCAACCAAGCTGCCGTAAATTGGCAACTGTAACTTAGATTTGAGCCTTCCTATTTCAGCTTTACTGAGGATACTTTATTGGAAGTATTTTGAAAAAGACTATGCTGATATGTAAGAAATTACATGAATCTATTAAAAAACAAAGTTATATATGGTGAATCTTTAGACTGAAAAATAGAAAAAGTTTTGTGACTCTTGATATCAATTGGCACCAAAACCCTTATACAGTGCAGTGAATTTTTCAAGGACTTAGGTAGCATACTTCCAGAAAAGTGCATCTTAATATCAATTTCCTCATGATAGTGGCAACTCCTGTAAGAAAAAGTTTTTCTTTTTCATCATATCTTTGGATATCTGGACATCTTTGGTCTATCTGTAAGTACACATGCCTAGAAAACTTGGGAGTTTATCAGAGACAAAGAGGAAAACAATTGTAAATGTACCTTGTAAAAAATATTATCAAATACAGTACTGATGTCTCCACATCTACCTGGCTACCTTGGTTCCTCTATTCCCCCTTCTGCCCCATCCCAGATGAACAAAACAAAACAAATGAAGGATCCAATACTAATGTGCCATACAGAGGGAATTCTGCTATTCCCAAGAAGAAAAACAGAACACTGAACACCTTCTGTTCCCTCGTCAAACTTAATCATCTGGATAGAGCTGGTATTTCTGTTTGACTTCTTCCACGCCTTATAGCAGAAAGAAACATATTACCCTGAATAAGACAGACATAAAGCAATCAAAGATGTTTGGATGCAGTACAGAACGTGATTATTTTCTCTTTAACTGTTTTGACTCAATTTATTGCTGCCTACCATATTTTGCTTTATGAAGCAGCACTGGAGAAAAAACAGCCTCATTCTTTAGCTGAGATAGTATGCAATAGTTTGGGAGCCAGTTTCCCTCTCATCTCAGATAATGCTCAAAACCACAATGTAATACAGAGTAGTTCAATACAACCATTTGCACAGTGAATGATGCAGAATGTTTAATTGATTTATCTATGAAAAGCACCAGATTTCTACAGGAATATTATCTGAGATTTAAGGTGGCTGTTTCTGTGTTTTCCCTCAGACTCCATTCAGGTGTCATTCCTTCTCCTATTTTGAAGCAACTTGGAAAAAGAAATGGTGATTAACAAATAGCAGGAAGAGAATGCATACTTTGGTGAATTTAATGCATTTTGAGTTAGTTTTCCCCTGATTGCCAACTGTCAAATACAGTTAGAACAGATGATATAAAACACTTTGTCTCTCATTCAGAGGTAATTAAAGATATCCCTAGTACCATGTTACTGGAAGTCCACAGCATCAGATTACCAACATCCATAGAAGCTCTCTGAAGTGCAACATTTTTAATTTACCTAATATTCTTCTCATTCTGCTAAAGAAAAATAGTGGAGTTTGTTTTAAGGCTGTTCTCATGGCTTTCCCTGAAACCTGCAGCTCACCAGTCTCAGTGTAAAAAGGCATAAATACCAGGTAAAACTCTTTCAGTAAAATGCTATAAGATAATGAGACTTTTAGTACAGGATGAAAATATTTTCTTCTAAGGAATCCTTTAAAAATAGGGAGTCCCAACAAGAGTAAAGAAGAGAATATTTTTCTGCAAAAAGATGACAAACAAAATCATAGAAAGGATATCAAAACCTCTGGCTGAATATCTTGCTCTGATGAAGGACACATATATAGGCCATCTCTAAAACTGTTTTTTCTAATCTGATGTTTAAAATTTTCAGTAAGGAAGATTGCAAGACAGCTCACCCTCCTTTTGGCAGTACCTTATATGATAACAGATGTTGACTGCACTTCCCAATTAACTCCTTTTAAAAAATTAAATTTAAAATAAAACATTTCCCATAGATATATTTCTAGATCTCTAACAAATGTTCCTGCCATCAAAAATACATTCCTCAACCACTGCTGAAAAGTACAGTGTCCACAGTTAGCGGTACATCTGAGACCCGAGTGACATTTATTTAGTTGTGTAGACCAATTACCTCCCCACATTTCACAGAAGAGTAACAGTGGCCTCTTTTGTAACTGCATCACATTGCCAGATTTCCATTCAGCTTCAGATCCAAACAAATAGACCCTGCTATTCCAGCTGCATAGCTAGTCATTCCCCATGATGCATTTGCAAATCTCATGTTTCCTGAGAGCAGAATTTCATGCTTTCATTAAATTTGGATCAAATTTCATCTTGTTGCCATTGTGACAGACAGATCAACTCATGACCAAGAATCATGTCGCATTTTTCAACAGCCCCACTGGTGTGCTGGGTCACCTGGGAAAGGGGCTTCCCTCCTTGTTTCCCACAGATAGTTATGGAACACTGAAGCGCCTGTGACTGATGGAGTGCAGAAGTGTTCCCTTTAAACTACCATGTCAAATAAACCACCCTAACAGAGCAAGAGCAGCACTGGTCCCACATCTATATTTAGCAATTGAAGCTGACTAAACATGAAGGGAAACACTACAGCAATTCCAGGGAGATAGTAAGAGCTGCACACTGACTGAGAGTATCAGGTGCTCTAAGAAAAATGTCTTTCCAGGGTTTCCCCAGTAGCTGTAATACTTACAAAGGGCTGTATAGGCACTGCATGTTTGGACCCCAAATATCACTAGGCTAACAGAAAAAAATTAAAGTACTTTCAGTTTCAAGTGAAAATGTGAATTAAAAAAAAATCAGCTAAGTAATTTTAAATAAAACTGCTACTCAACAGGAAGGAAAAATAGATTCATCAATCACTCACTCACTACTTCTCATTTTCACTTAGCCACAAAATGAGAAGGATGTAACTGACAAGTACACCATAACCACCCATTATATCTGACACTGAGATCATTTACTGTATATTAAAAAGAATTGTTCTGGCACTTGTATACAGTGGTGTCAACCTTAATTGCTAAAAAGCACTGAACAGCTCTTCTAAACATAGCAACAATTTACATTTTAAAAGCAAACCAAAGACACAAACAGGTGGAAGCACTCCATTGTGCCATATGAGACCCTTGTTCCTACAGCTGCCAACCAGGATGAGTGCACATCTAGTAAAATATCAGCTTGGGTGTAAAAGGAAAGATGCACAGTGCTAAATCCTCAGAGTCCAAAAAACCCCAAATTCAATAGTGCAAATTTTATTCCAAAATTCTGAAACAACATGTTTGGAAATGAAAGGGTTTCACAGGCTAAAAAATGGTGTGTATAAATAAGCCATGGTTACTACATGATATCCTCACAGGCAAAATAAAGGAGACGTGGTCTAGGGCAGACAACGCTGAAACAAGCTTACAGCTATTGATAACAACATCTAATCACTGAAAAAAACAAGGATTACTTGGGTGAGGTTCACAAGAGATGATGTGCAGTATGGTATTATTTATTATTTTCATCAGTGAGATAGATGATGGAACAAGGACTATCACATAAGCTGGGAGGGATTACAAGAATTTTGGAGGCCATGAATATAATTCAAAAGGCACTCAAGTAAACAGAGAAACTGGAAGCTGCATTTCTCTTACGAAATGTGTGCAACACACTGCAGTAATATAGGAAAGTTAATTTGCACACATTCAGGACAGAAATTCAGCAAAGAATTGATTGTTGGAGATTCCACAAAACAGGACCTGATAGCTACAATTTATCACAAAATGAATGTACATCCACTATACTCATACTCTTAAATAACAAAAATCCAATCAGTAATCCCACTGAGTTGTATGATCCGCATAGGAGACATGAAGTAAATATCTATTGTCCTCCTGAGATCTTCGGATAGCAGTTTCTCCCTGGAAACTTCAGTGGGGAGTTCAGTGGGGCTGTGCTGACCTTGGTCAGACAGTAAAGGAAGCTGCCTGTAATCAATCAAAAGCTTGAGCTGATCAAACTCGATTCACACATGGATTGGGTAATTCTTGCAGTTCCTGGCAAGATTCCTGTTAAACATAGCTAAATGGTAAAATTGGGGAAAATTTATCTGGTAAACATAAACAGCTAACCTGGCCATAATTGGATATGTCACCCTAAAAGAATGCTGCAGCTTACACCCTTGATGGAAAAAAAAGTTTGTACTAAGGGAATAATGAGAAAGGATTGAGCATTTCCTCTTTAAAAAAAAAAAAAAAAAGGAAGGCTCCAGGTGGATTGATCGATATAACTGTATCCTTTCTAAAAGAACTGAAACCCTATAGGAGTTGCAAAGAAATGTGGCTGGGAAGAACAGCAAGAGTGAAAATGAACAGATGGGGAGATAATGGCAGACTGGCTGACGGAGCAAAGCAGCAGACAGAGTGAGCAAGAACAACTGGCAGGGAAGGCAGCTATTGGGAGCAGTAGGCAATGGTCCTGGCTGGCAGGGAATACCTGGAGGTGAGCAGTGTGAATATCAAGGTCGAAAGCATTGCTCCAGTGAGGTGTACAGATGCAACCAATAAACAGCAATCTCCTGGGCTAAACAAAAGAGCCTCAATACCTGTTTCAGCAGCAAGGTGAAACCTGCCCCTAGATGGACTCTTCTTACTGAATATTCTTCAAACTGATTTATCCCACAGACTTTGGTGGCTGTCATTCAGCATCAGGGAAAACAGCTATCATACCTCTTACGTCATGCTGCAACTCAGTCAAGCCTTTGGTGCCCAAGGTACACATGGTATGGTTGGTTTCCAGTTGAGTATTGCACCTCAGATGCCCGGAATGATTCATCTGAGAAGGCAACAACTGCGCAGAGCAAAAGCAGGTGGTCTCTCTCATGCTGGGCATGCACAATGGAGAGGAGGTTTACAGGTGTGCCAGGATAAATCAGGTATGGTCTGGAAGGGGATCTTGATAAACAGTCTGAAAAACTGGTGGATATCTCTCTCCTATGAGAAATGAACACTTAGAAATCTTCTCAACAGCACTCACGGACAAACAAATGCAGCACTGATCCGTGATGTAATTCAAATGGGACTCAGGACTGAATGCATAGAGGTTTGTGATGTTCTGCTGCAGACTCAGACTGGAACTCCCTTGGGAATTTTAGTTATTTGGAGTTTTGCCATGCTGTCCCATTCCCTGTTATACCGTATTACTGTCTCTGTGAATGACCAGACTTGGCTCACACAAACTGACTTTAACCATACAGCTTAAGTGAACACTTTCACTGCTGTCACATCACAGTTTATTGGCACTTCCTATTGGCATGTTAAGTGTCATGAGTGATACCTGCCTCAAAGTATTTTTTTCTTTGATTCTTCTCCAAAGAAAGAATTCTGCATTAAGAGTAACATTTGCTTTGGCAAGTAATAGTATTTGGAATTTCTGGTTTAAGTTTAAAGAGCAAAAGAAGTTAGTGGGTTCTTATTGCACTTTTGAAGGCATATCCTCCTTCTTCTGCTTGGAGGAAAAGGTAGTGAGGCTAACATTGCTCACTTGAAACATGAAGTAAAACTTCATAAAGAAAAAAACAGGTTCTGTGAAAGGTTTGGTTTTTTTTTTTCTCCTGCATGGATAAGGCTTTGTTTATTTATTTGTTTGTTTGGAGGGGAACAAGACAAAAAGGAAAAATAAGGCAACATAGGTTTACTCTGGAGAAAAAAGAAAAAAAATCACAATTTACAAAGAGGTTCAGAAACACTTGATTAGCAGAGATTAAAATAAAGAAAGAAGCTATACTTCCAGCTGTCACAGCTAAAACCACCTGGCTGGCAACTCTAAACCTTCTAATTATTATCCAGAAAAATGGGCTAGAGAAAGTTGCTTTCTTTTATTTTCATAAAGGCTTAGAAGTAATTGGCCTTGATGTATTTTTGAAAGCTGTTAGAAGTTTTTGATGTCATCTCTACATCAATAACAGGTTTTTTGTTTGTTGTTTATGAGATTGAAACAGCATAGGACTGTCCATCTATTTTTATAGAACCAAGAAAATATAGGATGGTAGGTGCAAGACCCCTAAAACAAGAAATTTGTTTTTAAATAGATTTACATTATCATTTACATCACATTTAGACCTCCAAACGGAGGCTGTATTATGGGTTAAATATGACACAGAAGCCTACATTAGAGCAAGGAGAGAGTTCTGCCATCCATTTCCCACACAAAACACTCAAATGGAGTATGTGCAGATTTTAGCTGATGATCCCTCTTGCAACACTGCATTCTGATTATTATTTCTACTTACAGTGCCATATACCTTACATAACCTGCTTGAATTACCTAGGACAAATAATGAATATGATCTATACAAATGAAATAAAAATATAAACCAGGATATTTTTATCTAAAGAATCACAAATAAAGACAAAATCAACTTTTGGCAAATTTTCACATGGTAATCTGTATGCCTTTTTTTTAAAATTTTATTAAATGTATAATCGTTGATGAATAGTATCTAAATACCCTGTAAAACTACTCCTGTAAAAATCCCAACAGTTCTTTATTGAGAAAAAAGCCTCCAAACCATCCAAAGTTTCCAACTTTCTATTTTTTTTTTTCAAAATAGTCCATTATTCAGGTTTAATTTTTAAAGGTTACAGCTTGTAATTTGCCCACAGAAAAAAAAATTAAAAGAGCAGTCTTCCTTCCAGAAACTGAGCTTACAAGTATGAGTGGCAGCTCTCACCGCTGGTGCCAGCAGATTTCTCAGAACAGAACCTGTAGAAGTATATTGAAATAACTGAAGGAGAGAATCAAATAATTGCTAGCTACAAGGATGCTTGAAGCAAAAGGAGGCCTGGGCTTCTTTTTCTGTAGTTATGTGCAAATACATCTTCTGACTTAAGGATAGAAAATAACCCTATCTCCAAGTGCATATATGGCATGTAAATATTTTATAAACAATTAAAAACCAGTATTTTCCCCTATAAAGTGCAGTGGGAAATGGCACTAACATCTTTTTGAATTTTTTTTAAGTATCAGACATACTTAAATACTTGCTCAGGAATTCATATATGGAAGAGTCAGAAAGAGGCAAAAGCCTTTTGAAATGAGATGAAGTACAAAATTCACATGCTTGGATCACTTCCTGAAGTCAACAATTGCTAATAGGTTTTCTTAGTAAAACAGGCTTGAATACTCAAGTGTGTATGCTTGAATGTTATGGTTATTTACATTTCCCTTTGCTTCGTTATTATTATTATACTATACAAGTACGGAAGCACATGATCTTTCAACAGGAAAATAATGAAACCAGTTTTCCTAGGTGGTTTGCTAGCTAGGTGGAAACTACACAGTGATGGCTGAAATTTTTCCAAGTTTTTTTTTTGGAAGAAAATATGGATTCGACAGACTTAAAATGTTTTGACAACTAATGAATTTTGTTGAATGTAGATGCAAAATCAATTATTTCTAAGTCAAAGTATTTCCTTTCAAAAGCATCAAAGCAAATATCAAAGACTTTGCTGTTTTACTGCAAGGTTGAGTCAAGAACATTTGAGCTCAATGCTGCCTCTTTATCCAACTTCACTGGGGATACCAATACCCAGACTCATTAATACCAGGACAACAGAAAAATAGAGATGATCTAATTTCCACTAACACTCAGAATCAAAACATGTATTAGCAATTTATTAAGTTGATTCCTATGACAAATATATGGCATAAATTATCAAATTTGTCTCAGTTTTACAAGGATTTTTTTCATTTCTATGAAGTAGGCTAGCCTTTTCCAAAAACCTACATTTGGTAAGGCCACAAGGTGAAAAAAAAAGGAGTCAGCAGTTGAAGCAAATGCTAAAATGTGTATCATCTTTTCTTTTTCTTCCATGATGATATTCTCAGGTGGAAGTGACATTAAAAAAACAAAGCATTTAATTTTTCTGTTGTCAAGGACAGCAGAAAATGTGATCCTAAGTTCAGACAACGTCACAGTAAGTTTACCTTTGATTCCTGACTACTATCATATAGCAAGTGAGTTTTAAAAGACAATTTTTAAGTGAATGCACTCTCACTAAAAGAAATAGGGTGGAGAAGAAGGCTGGAACAGAATGCTTGGGTGATTGTCCCATGCTGGAGACTGGTTACTGAACACTCAAGAAAATACAAGAACTGTCCACCATAAATGCTTTTTCTAATGCTAACCATAATGTTAATTTGCAGGAATAATCTCAGATACTTCAACTCTAAAACTGAACTCTAACAACAAAGAGAACTGATAAAATATGTTTCACATTTGAAACTTTTAATTACAAAAACTTGTTCAGTCTTGTTAATTATATTCCACCCTCTCTCTCAAAAGGCAGAAAATAAAGGGAAAAAAAGAAACAGAAAAAAAGCAGCAGGGACTAAAAGCATAAGGAGAGACAAAATTTCAAATTCTTAAGCTGATACATTTTTTCACAATTCGTTTTTAATCAATACAATCTACACATTCTTTCTAAGCTTCCTTCCACATGTAGAGCAAAGCAAAATACTGAGCTCAGCGAAAGAAACCTAGGATATAGTTTTTCAACCCACCACATAGTTGTATGTTTAATGATACATGTTAATAGAGAGATGATGAAAAATTATTTTGCAATAAAACTTTCTGGATAATAGCAACTACATTAATTTTAAACTACTATTCCACTCCCTGCTGATTCTACCTATTGGAATGCAGAGGATTGCATGGACTACAAAGTTCTGATGGTCTCTCAAATTAGCTTCCTTCTCCAAACCTCTGAAAACAACTATAAAGAAGCTGCAGAGAAACACTAAAATTTATGCTGCGGTTGAAAGCTGTCCCTCAAAACTCCCCCCAAAACAAAGGCAAAACCCTCTAACTTGCCACATGCAGAAAGGATAAACTGCTAAACCATTACTGGTAACTTCCTACAAGATCATAGTTAAAATACAGAAGCATTCAAGGTATTGTCCTCAGAGAACCACATTCACTTATATATTTATCAACACCTCACAGCCACCTATCCACTAGAAAAAAAAAACCCCTCAGTTAAGAATGCATGAATAATAAAACTAGAACTAAATCTGCAGCAGCTGAGACAGCTCTAACTTTACTCATAATGAAGCAGTGCCAGCAAAAAGGTATTGCTCAAAGTCTAGGCAAATCAAATGTCATCATCTTATTCACAGAAATTCTTACTGACAATTCAGCTGCAATCATCATGCTGAAGTAAACCCACCTAATCAGTTTGATCATTTTAAACTTACTCTTAATGATTAACTCATAAATTCTGCATTTATGGCAATGGATTAAAAAATATCTGTCGTCCTCTAATGCAATTGTATGATCCATGCTCTTAATGAACATAAATGTTGTTCTAATGACAATTATATTTCAGCTATGTATTTTCTTAAGGTAATTACTAATGAATGCAGAATTTATCCATATAAATGCAGAAGGTCAGTAATGTTCACATTAACAGAATCATAGAATGATTTGGGTTTGATGGGGCCTTTAAAGATCTGCTGCCTTTTCTTAGTTTGCAGTGGTTGTTATACAGGGAGCAGATCAGGCTGCCTTACTCAGTTCCAGCCTCTCTCTGGATGCAATTTGTCTTTGGCAGGGGAGCTGGAACTAGATGATCTATGACATCCTTTCCAACCCAAACCATTCTATGGTTCTATACTTCCTCTTCTGTCTGCAGAGTGATGAAGTGGTTCTGCAAGGGCACCTGAGGCTTCAGGGTAAGTCTCTTCCTCCTGCAGGTCCTTGCCATTGCAAACTTCCATTCTGATGCATTCTTGCCACTCCATCTCCTCTGTGTGTGCCAGTGGGGGAGTTTTTGGCTGACTGGCCATGGGCTGTGAGTCCACTGCAGATTGTGCTTGGAACCAGTTATCTAACTCCTTCTTGGTCTCCCAGATGTTATGCAGCCTTCTCACCACCTCCTGCTGCTCAGTCACCTGCAGCAGGAGGTCCTCCACCCGGGCACACCTTTTGCAGGCCAGGAAAAAGGTCTCGGCATGTCCTGAGGTCTGCACTGCACTGCACTCTCTTTCCTCAGCAGCTCCATCTGGGTGGAGGTACCGGCCACTGCTGGGATAGGTGGTGCAGACCCCACAGTTGCAGCTGCAGTTTTTGCTCTCAGACACGTGTCCACTGTTGCACCTTCAGGGTCAGATAGGATAAGTGCCCTTTGCCTATGCCTGGTCACAACAAGGTTTCTGACTTATGTGCACAACAAGTCTCTTCACTCAGCCTAGGAAAATGTATTTCCTAGAGCATCTGGACCTCACCATTAAACACACATAGGTGATTAAGATGTTTCAAGCACTGAACTATGGAAACAATAAATGAAGCTAGATTAGCAAATTGTTAAAAAAGGTATTCAAACACATCTCTGCCACAGAAGCAACAAAATTGGGAGAGAAAATTACATTGCTTTTTAATGACATTTTAGGACAATCTAATATGATATTACTTTGGCTGAGGCTGCATTGACCCTGACAATATGACCATTAAAGACTTTGATATGCTATTCACAACTTGCCAATTACCACTTACATTGACATAAACACTCAGTTTGGAAATTATTCCTTTTAATTAAAACGTGATTAGTATCATTTTAGTTAAAAAGATAAAAGTTTGTAACATTTCAGATAATTTTCTTTCCTAGCTCAGATTTCACTTAAAGCATTGTATATTTTGGCTTTTTTTTTGCAAGGGACAGAAACAGTTTGTAAATAATAAAGGCTATGTGGTAGCAAGTCCCAAAGCCCACAAAATCACTCACAAAAATAGGTCACAAAGCCGAGTGCCAGGAAAAAAAGAAAGCACCTACATAATACTCTGACAACATGGAGATTTAATTCAACTTTGCCACAGAGTATCTATTAAACCAAAGAACAGCAAGCTCACATTATTCATCCTGAAGGAAGCATAGAGTTATACCTGAGATACAAATGTTTCACCAGATCAGACCCCCAGGACCCTGTTCTTATTTACACAGGCCTTTCCTCACACACATTTGAGGTCAGCACACATACGTACCGAATTTCTTTACTGCCAAACAGAATTGTGAATGTATATTAATGCAAATGAGACTCCAGCCCCCCTAAAAAGCCTGTCTGCTTTAGTGTTAGACCTACCCTGAATAAATTAGAGTGAGTAACAAATGAGCATGCTTAATTCTGTTATAAAATCATTTACTACTGTGGGGTGTGGGAGAGTCTGTGTTATATTTTGCTTTTAATAGTGCTTGAAGGAAAGGGTGAGGCATTTAATACCTTCCTTGCCTCAGTCTTTAATAGTAAGACCAGCGTTCTTTGGGCACCCACCCCCCTGAACTGGAAAACAGACATATATGGAGCTAGATAGGATCCACCCAGCAGTATTGAGTGAGCTGGTGGGAGGGCTCACCAAGCCACATTCTGTCATTTTTTAGCAGTCCTGGCTGACTGGGGAGATCCCAGTTGACTGGGGGTTAGCCAATATGACACCTATCTACTAGAAAGGCCAGAAGGAGGATCCAGGAGGTCAGGCCTGTAAGTCTGACCTCTGTGCCCGGGAAGGTCATGGAGCAGATCAGCCTGAATGCCATCACACAGCACATGCAGGAAACCAGGGAATCAGGCCCTGCCATCATGGGTTTGTGAAAGGCAGGTCCTGCTTGGCCAACATGATCTCCTTCCTTGATAGGCAATATGACTGGTGTATGAAGGAAAGGCTACCTGGACTTCAGTAAAGTCTTTGCCACTGTCTCCCACAACATCTCCTGGAGAATCCGGCTGCTCATGGCTTGGATGGCTGTAATATTCACTGGGTAAAATGTATGTCTGATGGCTGGACCAAGGGAATGGTGGTGAACTGGTGTTACATCCAGCCGGTGGCTAGTCACAAGTGATGTTTCCCAGGGCTCAGTGTAGGGGCCTGTTCTGTTTAATATCTTTACTAATGATCTGGACGAGGGGATTGAGTGCACCCTTGGTCAGTTCACAGACAGGCACCACCAAGTTGGGCAAGAGTACTGATGTGCTGAAGGGTAAGAAGGCTCTACAGAGGGACCTGGACAGGCTGGATTGATGGGCTAAGGCCAACTGAATGAGGTTCAACAAGGCCAAATGCCAGGTCCTGCAACTGCGTCACTTCCCCAAGCAGCGCTACAGGCTGGGCGAAGAGTGGCTGGAAAGCTCCCCAGAGGGAAAGGACCTGGAGTTGCTAGCTGATAGAGGCTGCACATGATCCAGCAGTGCATCTGGGTGGGCAAGAAGGTCAGTGGTATCCTGACTTGTGTCTGAAATAGCGTGGCAGTAGGAGTAGGGCAGGGATCATTCCTCTGTATTTAGCACTGGTGAGGCTGCATCTCAAATCCTGTGTTCAGTTTTGTGCCTCTCACAATAAGAAATGCATTGAGGTGCTGGAGTATGTCCAAAGAAGGGCAATGAAGCTGGTGAAAGGGATGGAGCACAGGTCTTATGAGGAGCGCCTGAGGGAGCTGGGGTTGTTTAACCCGGAGACGAGGAGGCTCAGGGGAGACCTTATCACTTTACAACTACATCAAAGGAGGCTGTAGCCAGATGGGAGTCATTCTCTTCTCTCAAGTAGCAAGCAATAGGACAAGAGGAAGTGGTCTCAAGATGTACCTTGGGATATTTGGAAAATTTTTTTCACAGAAAGGGCAGTCAGGCATTGGAACAGGGCAGTTGCGGAGTCACCATCCCTGGGGTACTTTGGGATATTGTTGAGTGGTGGACTTGGTAATGCTGGGTTAATGCTTGGACTTGATGATCTTAGCGATCTTTTCTAATCTAAGGCATTCTATGATTCTACCCTGAGAACAATGGATAATTACTTTTTTCAGCTGACTCAGAGAGGTACAGCAGCACAGCAACCAGTTATGTACTTTCCCACTCTGGCTTTTGAAAACTGAAAATATGCTGTGTCACATATTGCTTTGACTAAACTAGGCTGTGGATCTCCATCAGAATATCTCCTATCTCTTATGCCAAAACCCTGACCGCCCAACTGTGGCAATAGATCCAGAAACTAATTTAAAAAGTAGAAGTAACATATAACAGTTGCATAATAATAATCATAATTATTATTGAAATAAGTTATGTGTAAGGAAACAATATATACATAAATCTATATATGCATGTGTGTATATAATCTATGGTATGTATAAATTTACATGGGTACAAATTTAATTTTGGAAAAGAGAGATAGCAATAGGAAAGCAACCCACAGATTATCTTGGTTTGATAGTATGGATGGTTTTATCACATTAGAATGGATGCTGTGTTCTATTTAGTCCAGTTTCTGGTACATTGTAAAACAGTCTCTGCACAATCACCTTGTGAAATTACTCCACCTAAAAGATGTACTACTTACACGAAGCACCTACACCAAAAATCCTATACTACAATCTAATTCAGGCAAAGGCATCTAAATGAAAATGAAAAATGGAAGCACAGAGAAATTGTGCAACAAGATATCAAAAAATATATCTGCTCAACAAATTTGTGGAACAAGTCTTTTCATTCCATGCAGCCAAAGAAACCACTGTACTCAAAAACAGAATTCACAAATAAATGATCACAGATGGATATTGTGGTGGGGTTTTTTTTGTGGTTTTGTTTTGTTTGTTTGTTTGTTTTAAGAAATATACTCTAAGCATAAGCCAAAATTTTGGTCTTGAAGAGGTGAATACAGAGTTTCAAGATACAGTAGAAAAAACAGTCTTTTGAAAGTTCCACTTTCAAAAAAGATTTTAACAGATTATTTTTATAGAGTTGATTTTAACAGCACAAAAAACCCTCTATATGATATGAAGGTAGCTTTGATGTTAGCATATTTATAATAATGTTTTATTCATGTATTTCTTTTGTAGCTCAGTCACTAACAATTGAATAAGCTACATACAACTTAATTCTACTACTGCTAGTTGTGCAATGAGAAGGATGATATTGCTTTCTGATTGCAGTAAAACAAAATGAAATACATTACTTGTCTGTTCTACTACCAGTAACAAATGCAGTGAGTGTGAGATATGACATGTATGGCTACTTTTCAACAGAGATGTCATACATATGGAACACTTCTTTTGTTATATATATACAAAAGATTTCTGTATTTTCCAAGACTGCATCTACATCTGTGGAGCCAAGCTGCTGAAGCATGTTGCCACACCATCCTTTATACTTGATTACAACAGATATTTTGTGATAACTATAGTTAAAGGGAAGGGGCATATTATGGACCTAAAGATTTCCATCCCTAAACAGTGTAGGTTTTAAATTGCTTTGTAAAAAGTAATAGTATAAAAAAAAAAAGCCATACTTATGTCCAACTCTTCCTTTCGGCTGTCATCTGAAATTTTTTTTAGTGCAGAATATGAGGGAAAATTATAATCTTTTTAAATCTATGGAAATGACAAATCAAATGTTAAGTTTCTCCTCAGATTAAATGAAGATTGCAGTTGAAAACTTTTTAAACTTTTTTGGCAAAGCAACTTGCCAATGGCTATGGATGATGACAATCGAGTGTCACATGAAAAAGTAGAGCATTGCATTGAAAACTTCATTATAGTGTTTGCAAGGTACTAAATTACCTTCAAAGAAAACTCCAAGCTATCTCTGCTCTAGAAAAAAGGAAGTAAATGACCAACTACAAAAATTATGCAGCGATAATACTCTTATATTTCAAGAAACATGAAGAAACACAACACTGGTGCCACCTTAACTAGAAGACAAACACCCAAACTTCACATCCTGCCACCCCAGATAAGCCATAAGGAGACCTGTTACTCATCCTAGCTCCCTCCTACAGCCCCTGCATAAACATGGCGTATCCCTTACATTAATACTCAAAGCCTAAAGGAAAAGTCATAGAATGTGCAAATTACAGAATCCCAAGGATAAAGAGTCTAAAATCTTACATTTAAACAGGAAATTTTGGAGAAGAAAAAGAATCCAGACATTGGAAGAGGAATTTTATGCATTACCCTGCACACATGAATTTATGTTTAATCTGATACCATCAGTGTCCTTGTCATTTTGTCCTCAATTTCAAAGGAACTTGGCGTACATTAAAAACAAATAGTAAGAGTAGTTTCATTTCAAAGATTATGACTACAAAATCTGTGGCTTTGGAAGCATAGTGGGAATCCTTAATTCACTGTAAGCATAACATGAATTTAGGATCCTTTTGAAACAGAAGAAATTACCACTCTAACTCATGCAGATGCTGATGTGGTGCTGTTGTGTAATGCAACAGGAATGATTCTCCTGGTGACTAAAAGCAATTCTGAAGTTGTTAGTTCTACTGTATATGCAAAAGAAAAAGACAGAAGCATCACAGATGTAGTCAGAAAAGGCAATGGAAAACTAAAAAAAATCTTAGAGGAACACTTGTAATACAAACATAGAAGAAAGCTCAGAGAGGGCATTTCAAGCATAATCTCGGCACTAAGGGGAGTTTTTAGAATAAAGAGACTCCCTTTATTATTTCTAATTTTCTTTCATTTAGGAAAATATAATTTTATGAAGATTTGTTCTGCAAACAAATAAAGATGCATTGAATATTATAGGCAATCCTCTCATCACTATTTCTTCCCAGCAGAATAACCTAGGAGAATCTAAATACCTACTAACCATTTAGCTTAAAAGACAGTATGCTATATACTCCCTTTTGGACATAACTGGACTACAGTCAAATATGACACCGATCCTAATTATAATTCTGATATTACACTTAAACCACTTAGCAGCACCCAAACCAATATTTGAAATAGCTAGGTACAGTTCTGTTAAACTGTTCATCAAGAATGCCATTGCTTTGCCATTGTAGGCACTCCAAATGATGCTGGAAGTTCCCTTGGAAGCACTGCTGAGAGAGAATTATGCACTGCATCTTTTTGACCGGTTGTCCAGGGGTTTACTGTGGATTCAGCTAATGCCACAGGCTTTTGGCAGCTGGCAGTATGCACAGTGTAAAACGTCATTCAGCTTTACTGTCTCAATCACTGTGCTCCACAGAGCAGAAAATTAAGTTCGACAGATTTAAAGGAGGTTCTCATCATTTACTGTAATTCATATAAATCATTATATATATGGCTTTAAAATCCGGTCTGTAACTTCCAAAGAACTATGACTGAGACAGAGTGGTTATTTTATAACATATTAGGAAAAAACCCCACAACCAAATCCAAATTATGAGTTCAGATCAAATGCTCATTTTCATTCCCATGGACAGACGCATTGTCATCATTTCTATCTTTAAACATTCTGTCTTTCATTTTCAGAGGAGAGTAACTTCTATATCATCTAACCTTAGTTAACATGAATAGTAGTATTTTCTTCCATATTGTAACTGGCTAAGAATTTTCTCCTGGAACTAAATTTTTATTGGAAAGAGAGGATTTTTAGGTGACTTCTTAGTATAAAATACATGTCAGGTTTCATGAACTTCCTGTAAAATTTAAGCAGCATTCTACTGAATTCTGCCTGGTACATACTACTTTCAGGATGCCACATTTACTCTGTTGGGGAGAGGTAACTCAGAAGCCAAGCCTCTCCAATGCCTCAGGGATGAAAACTGTCCCAAATCTGGAGAATCCATGAATTTATGTCATGGAAAGCACTATATTTCCAATGTTCCCAGGCATGCCATGAAGCACCCTACCTGGGAAAGACTTCTTTGAGTTGCTGGCCCCAACACACATGACAATTCCTATATACATAGCCAAATTATTTCCCTTTCTGTTTCACTGTACAGCCCTTGGCCTCTCAATGTCCACACTGCATACATATTAGTTTGCACACAGACTCCTGCTTAGAGCAATCCAAGTAGTTCCCTTAGTGAGAGAACCTGAACATAGAAGAAAAGATAGTACGGTCCAAGATCTGTACACTACACAGGCCAGTTCACATTGGCCACTGTAAGTCTTGCTTCTTGGTCCCATACCAAAGAGTCTCCCAAGAATGGTTCATCTCGGTCTTCAGCTATACTTTCTTTGGCACATACTTTCTTTAAAACTCAAAAATTTTCCATTGGCCAGACACAGCAACCCTGAAACTCAATTCATTTGCAGTAAAAGTCAGGGTTGAATGCAGGGCCTGTGATAATGCCCTTAAACATGATACTGAAAGTGCCACTGAGAAACTACCTCCCTTTCATGCCCCCTTTGTACCTCTATTGTTGACACCACCAGTTTAAGAAGTACAAGAGGTCTTGATGTGTCCTTGAAGCCTTTGATATTTACAGAAGTAGTGGTGTGTCACTTCTTTTCATATCATCCAACTGTCTTATTTTTATGACAATGATGGGGAAAAGAACAGATAAAATGCTAATGTATTAAATAATTTCTCCCATTTCTTATCTCAGATTTGAAATACTTGAGTGTTATCAGATATACTTGATCCTTTAAGGAAAGGTGCCTGTGATGAGATACTTAGTACATTTCGATCTCTAGTGACAATTATTTGAAGATTGAGAGAGGAAAATAAAGTCTCATTTCACTATGATCTTCAGAACCCTGGCAATTTCCTGGTTATTGAGAACTCTTGAACAGAAAACTTTTATCAAGTCTAGAGCTCATCACATAGTTTTAGTAACACAGTGTCTAGAAGAAAACACAGCTATCAACAACTTGGTTAAAGTTTCAGCAAGCATTGCAAAATACAGAACTGCTGCAGCTTCTTTTCCCTCACAAGCTAAACCTCTTCATTCAACTATTAATAGTCACACACTAGAGGCAGGACATTTTTTAGAATCTCTACAGCTATCTTGACTTAGTGGCTTCTGAAACTGAAAGCTTAATGTCCACCACTTTTCATCTTTGTTTATTGTCCTCTGTCACTGGGGCACACTGGACCCACATCTTAGGGGAAGCCTGCTGCCTTCATGGGGATTAGCTTAAAGAGGTGAAGAGAAAGTTTTCCTACCCTTAAGATTACTATCCACTATTGATTCCTCAGATAGGCAGCAATGAAGAAGGAGCATGCAAGTCCAATAGACTACAAAGATGTGTTGAGATTATGCGGCGAGAAAATTAGAAGTGCCAAAGCCTAACTAGAAGTTCATCTGACTACTGCTGTAAAACACAATAAAAATTTTCCTATAAATACATTACCAAAAAAAGGAAGGCTAAGGAGAATCTCCATCCTTTACAGGATGCAGGGAGAAACACAGTGACAAAGAATGAGGAAAAAGCTAAGATACTTAATGCCGCCTTTGCCTCAGTTTTTAACAGTAAGATCAGTTTTCTTCAGGTACGCAACCCCCTGAGCTGGAAGACAGGGACGGGGAGCAAAATGAAGCCTCCATAATCGAAGGGGAAATGGTCAGGGACATGCTACACTACCAGAGGAGACCTTATTGCTCTCTACAACTACCTGAAAGGAGGTTGTAGAGAGGTGGGGGTTAGTCTCTTCTCCGACGTAAAAAGTGATAGGATGAGAGGAAATGGCCTCATGTTGCACCAGGAGAGGTTTAGTTTGCATATTAGAAGTTTATTCACAAAATGTCTGGTGCTGGAAAAGGCTGCCCAGGTCATTAGTGGAGTCACCGTTGCTGGAGATATTTAAAAGACGGGTAGATGTGGTGCTTAGGGACATGGTAAATGAATGAATTTGGCAGTGTTAGCTTAAGAGTTGGATTTGATGATCTTAAAGAAGCCTAAAATCTTAACTAAATGTAGGCTTAAATTATTACTTTAAGCAAGACTTACAAATTACAGTTCCACAGGTACTCAGTTTCCCAAGCCACTAGCATGCAAACAGCAGATGGCACAAACTGCAATTAGTGAGGTATGAGTTGCAGATTACTACCATTGACTGCTGGCTTCTGTTATTCTCTAAGAATCTTCATGGGGAATGCGAGAAGGCATACTGTAAAGGTATTGGACAATTTTCCTTTTCCAGAAAGAATTTTACTTCAGTTCAAGAAGAACTGTAAATATTCTTCCTCATTTGTGAAACTTCAGTCTCAACCATGAGTGCTGAATTCAGTCTCAATCATGAATGCTGTCAGCTTCACGCATCCAGTTCTGCCTGAGTGTGCTCCTGATGCCCCCATGGTATATCCTACTTCCCCAAATAAAATCAAAATGCATGGGACACAGTCAAGTCTCACTCAGTTTCTACCAGTGGGTTGATTGATTTTTTTAAAAAAGAATAAAAAAATTATAAGAAATGTATAAGAAAGATCTAATGAAATAATTACCTCATCTGCATTTTTTAATTGGTTTTTGTACACTTGAATGCAAACTATACATACAGTTTGATTAGTCCTGCTGTGTACTTCTCAGGGTACTGCAATTGGTTTAGAAGCAAATCTGAGAGCCACTTCTGAGGTGCACCTAAACTCAGGAACTATGTCCTTACACATTTTTAATTGGAAAAAAAACCCACCAAAACACCAAAAACCTACCACCCCAGCAGCATCACCCAGTGCTTTGAGACTCCACAGCAGTTTTCTCAAAATAAAAAACTCAGAAACTGCCTATCTAGTGGTCAGCCCAAATGAAGTCAAATGAGAACCAACAAGAAGCTTCCCTTGCCTTCCCCCTTATGTTCCTTCAGGGGAACAGAAAAAGAAACGACAGTGATGGAAATAGAGGGAAGGACTACTATTTCCATTATAGTATTCATCTGTTTCTTTAAACATTGACCTTTAAAGTCTCAGATTTCAGGAACGGAAAAAGGTCTCATCACTGCATAGAAAGACGAGCAAAGGAAGACATTTACTCTTCTTCCTGCCCTGCAAGACACAACAGGAACAGAAGACAGAAATGTCCCCTGTAATAGCTATTTAAATGTCTTCATTTGAATAGAACCTGACATGTGATTTTTATCTGCTTAAGAAGGTTGTCAAAATTCCCTCTTCCACAGCAAACCATATGAAAAATCCTAACAACCAAGGGGTTTGGGTTGTGATGGGTAGGACTACACAACAAAGGAGGAAAGCAAAAGCAGACCATGTCTCACATGCACAACTCCTGCTCCAAACACATAGTTCAGACACCACTATGTGTTCCACAGTGCGTTTTACCACAGCAACACAGAGCATGTGGTTTGCTCAGGAACGGAATACACATAGTCAGAGTACCTGAAGTCTCTGAGAATCCACCCTCCCAATCCCCATGTAGGGAAGTAGATAGCACATTGTTAGTCAGAACAACAGCTTCGTTCAGTTAAGAAACCCACTTTACAACCTGGCTCTGAATTTGTTTTCACTGTCTCTTACTAAATCCTGGTATAAAAACTGGTTCAGAGGCCTTCCCCTCCCCTCTTTTACAACTGACAAGATAGAGGTTTCATTTCATTTGAAAGATGAATACTTAGTCCACATAGCTAATGCTTGGGCTGCGGTAGAGGAAGAAGTAATTCTCTGCTGAACTACCAAAGAACCAGATATGCAGCCAGGTTTATGATCATCAATTTGATACACATTATTTCATCATAATTTTTCTTATCTGCCTATTACATTTACTCACATTACATTCAGAAACATTTCAGGAGTCATATTTTATTCTCCCATCCTCCAGTGTGCCTGAGTTGACTTAAATCTTCACATGCCTTTTCTTTTTAAGTCTGCTTTTAGTTGAAAACATCACTTTCTTGAAGAGAATCTGTCTGGAATTGTCAACCAGATTTGCTCTCCCTTGAGCAGAGTCAGTCCATTCTTTCTTGTCTTTTAATCAGTCAGTCTGCTCCTTCTGTTATTAACCGATAAATACCTCCCCCCAAAATACATGTTCCTGGTTTTGGGCTGCAATCTGTGTTTCATATCTGAGACTGCAAATGTAATCTAAACATCCTTCCTCAGTCCTGCAGCAGCGTGTTTCACATATTTCAGTCAGAAAGATATGTGTCCATTTGTCTGTCTTACAGGCTCAAGAGTTGTCTTTGTGGGTTGATATTTATTGCCTTGCAGTCTTTTATGTTCAGTAGGTCTAAAAAGATCTTTTTTATAATCACTCCAGTATCTCACACCATCACCTTGACAGAATCATCAATAACATACAGCTCTGAAAATCCATTCATCCATCCCAGTCATCGTTCTACTTCCTCAAGTTTCTTTCTTATTCAGTACATGTTCTCTTGGGCAAGTAGCGTCTACAGGTCAGGGCCTTCGTGCTAGAAACCCTGACTTGGGTACCTCAGATCCTGCCAATTGGTGTCTCAGACACTTCTTCTCTTATAGCCAGCAAGCCCTTCATGGAAATCTTGCCCTGCTCCCCAGCTTCTTGATTGTCTTCAACACCAACCACTTCACAGCAGTCTCTACTGCTTCAGCTCAAAAGTCCTAGTGGCCTACTGGGCTTTGTCTGAGATTTTAACATGTTCTTTTAATGCCACAGAAATGGTTAATCTCTGCACATTAAAGAAAATAAAAACCAAGCTGCCATTCAAACAGAAAACAAAAGATATTAATCATTTGATATTATCACCACACAGCATGTGTGCACATATGACTAAGACATGAGGGAGGAGAACCATATGTGCCAAACTATTTGCAATGCAGACCTGAAGAGGTTTTCCAAATCAGGTCACAGATGACAAGAGAATGAATATAACATAGACCCAGATGCAGTATTTTCACAGTCCTAGTGGAGATGAGGTTGCATGAGGACCTCTTGGGTACAATTTATGCAATATGGGTTTTCATAAGACTGAGGTAACACTAGTAACATTGTGAAAGTAAAAAAAAAAAAAAAAAAAAAAACAACCCTGAAAAGATTTTGTAGAGTTTATTTCAGTTTAGTTCAGGAACTGGAGCTGCTCATTTGCGTTACTGACCAGGTGTCTGTAAAGGATCAGTAGCATCCATTTCCATCTCTGTATGGCTGACATGTTGCCATTTTTTTCTAGAAATAGACATTACAGAGGCTAGCTATCTCTTCTTACCTTCCATTTCAATCACTGCAATCTGCTCTGAACTTAGAAAATATTTGAAAAATTCAGCTGGCATAGAAGTAGGCAATATTTCAGAGGCAAACCATTTGGAAACAGCCATCTGTGCTTGATAATGGTTGGAAATTTTAGAAAAATGTTACTTTTTGCTCTCTTTTTTTGTCAAAAAAAATTCTCAAAGTTTTTTCACTAGTTCCACTCCTTTTACCCTTTCTGCAGTGGACTTCATTACTAGTTGTGAAAAAAAGACAGCTCTACAGTCAAATTTTGTGTGACAGTCTACAAAATACTAATTCATTTGTGTTGACCAGAGACTCTGGCATCCCTGTGCTCCTTCATGCCCCATTTTTATTAGTTACCTCATCTCTTCTAATGCCTACACTGTAGTATGTCCCTTCTATTTATTTTTTACTCTTTGCCTCCACCACCAAGACCACAAAAGCAGTGAAGGTGGGATCAGTTTAGGTGGGATGCAAGTGCCAGCAAGGGCACCTTCACCAAAAATCTATTTCAACAAAATAAGTTATTCTTTCCTTGTTCTGATAGAGCTTGAATTTTCTGAACATTGGACAAAGCACAAGCCTTCCTGCAGGTTTCTGAAAGAGACATTTATTATTAGATGGTTGCTGTTAATTTTAAATAAATGGTGATAGCAATGATTTCTTTATTAAGCAGCAGACCATTTCTTTTCCTCACAAATGTAGCAGATGATAGAGGCCTTCCTATGTTTTAAGCTAAAAAAAGCATTTCTATGGAGTAGATCACTGATTTCAGTTAAAGACAACCGATTGTCATTTGTAAGATGTTTAAGCATTCAGCAGGTCAATAGACTTTATACGCTTACAAATCTATCTGACCAGACAAAAAGACACTTTTCTTACTTAGTGTAAGTTTCTCACCAACATCAATTGTCTCCATAAGCACTTCTTCCCATTACATAGGATAAAATAAAAAGTTCCTTGCATTTGTAGTTGAAGTCATTAAATTGTAATTTAATACTTGATTCACAAAAGTAAACCAGAATCTGAAGACTAAAAACACTTCCATGTTTCATGGTAATTTCATGTTACTGGAAGTCTTTCTTTTCCTATTCATTCTAGGAGCTTCCTACTAGAGATGATTTAAGTAGCAAATACTTCATAACATTCAAATAGTAAATATCCATTTTGTTCCAAAAGATGATAAAACCATTTATATTGTTTCACTTAAGACCACATATACATTGACTATTTCACTGCTTTTCTTTCACTCCCGTCCTCCAAAATATTTAAACGAACATTAGAAAATCCTGTTAGTAGTATCAACTGAAGCTCAGAAAGCTGTTAGTTCAATGTATATACACTCGATTCACTGACCTAAATTATAAGAGACTAACTTCAAAATCACTGACTGAAAACTAATCTTAAACACTGAGCAAGTGTAACAGATCCTGTAACTATACCTCTAGAAGAAATGCATTAGAGATGCACTAGAAAAAAAAAAAGTCACAAAAAACCCCCCCAGAAGCATTAGGTGTCACATTAACTCCAAAATGAGTTTCTTTTTTGCAGGCCAGTATCCCAAGGCAGCTCTTCTCCAATTCATTGTGTTACTGAAGCACAAAACCAGTAACCTCAGAGTTACCACAGTGGGTCAGTTCTCCCACAGAAATGGGTGCTGTGGCTCAGCTACCAGCCTGTTATCAAACAAATTGCTTCTGTTCTTTTACCGACAGAGACACTTTGGCAAATAAAGAGAAAAAAGATGTGGTCCACTTGAATCTTCCCCAAATGCTCAGAGTTCCCAGTTGCATCCCACTACTTTGTGATATCAAAAAGCAGTCTGTTGACACAGGGCACCCCACTGTTTCCAGATACCAGCAAGGATCATCCTTCCTCCCTGAACCGTGAGCCCTGAGAAAACACAGAGTGCTTTGGCCACATATTCAAGTTTCAAGAGAGTTCAAAAATAAACATTAACACTTCCTGTTCCCAGGTACTGATGCAACAGAGATGTTGGGGCTTTTTAGGTGCTGAAAGAGTCTGGCCTTTTTCAGAAAAAATCTTTTTTATCCCTTAATACAAGTGACCCATTAGCATGTACAACTGTGAGGCTGCTGACCTACACGAGAGCAGGATAGTAGAAGCAGGTGCGACCTGTTTCTGAATCTGGACAAAGTCAATGCAATCCAAGTGCCTCCAGGTAGTCAGTTTTGCTGGCTAAAGAAATCTATTGCTTGCTACCTTTGAGCTCCTTCTAATAATTTCTTTGATACTGGCCTTTGCTCCACAGCTTGTTAAGTCCATTTTCCAGCTAGTTGCCATTCATCCCCTGGATTTTAAATGGCTTATCTAACTGAGTAAAAAGTCGTATCTATTTCTACTTTGAGCATTCCCAAAGTATTTCAAGCATGCACGATATGGCAGGTCTGTATCTTCAGGTAAAAATTAGCAAGTCATCCTGCCTTTAGCTTTGACTACAGTCCTTGCTTTAGGTCAAATTCAGGATGGCAACAACTATGGACAACTAATGCCTTTGGCATGATCCTGTATGAAAGCAGCATGACCTGGGGAGACTCAATGAAGAAGGAGCAAGACGAGGTATTTTTCTCACAGCATAGCCATATATACGTAGATATCATTTACTCATCCTGCTTTACTGCTGCCCAATATTCTGTGCAAATCAATGTAGTACCCATTTCCTCACATTCTTTCACAGAGAAATCTGGTTACCTCCCATGATTTTATTATCAACATCTCAAAAATAATCACGGTTTGAATACACATATTTTGCACTAGTTCTGATACTTTTCAGAACCATCATGTATCCCCTCATTTTAACATTGACTTAAAAAAAACAAAACAAACCAAAACAAAGAGTTAACTTTTCTAGAAGAGCTGTCCTCTTCCCTTCAGAGCATGGTTCTCTTTGTTCCTGCCTGACAGAACAGAGGGCGTCAAAAAAAAGTAACCATGTAGTTTGTCAGCTACAACTAATGAAGAAAGCATCTACTTTAAGACTTGAAGATAGCAGACTAAGATTAAGTTCATTGTGTCCTAGCCAAGAAAACCTGCAGTGAGGCATGCTTACAGTGAAAGCAAAGCTGGAAGCTTAGTCCACAAATTTTGGTTATTGATGAAATTAAAATAGTGAGGAAGGGAAAAGAGACTTCAAAATAGATCTTGGAATTGTTTAAAAACAAGTTTGAAAAAGATAGTCATTCCTGATCTGTGTCACAGGTATCAGTTTCATGCACATCTATTCGAGAATTGAACCACAATTTATTTTAGGGGTGCTTTACAGTCTCCTGCAATCACCTAGGATTAGCCTTCAGTGACTTTTCTAGTTTGAGAGTCCTCACAAAAACATTTATAAAACTAATGAATTTTCTCCCTCATGTCTGACTTATCTAGATATGAAACATAACAGGAGAGGAGATAGTTTCAAATTGCAAGAAGTCTCTGCTTTGAGTGATACAGCCAAATCATTGTGGCTCAGGAATCATTTCAGATACGGCAACTCAGGTCACTTCTAAGAACTTGCAAGTGCCCTTCTTAGAAGCAAAACTGAAGTCAGTGGGATGATCCACGTGGTCTGGTTTCCATCTGTACTCCAGTATATTTTAGCATTTAAATTGAATCTTTCTACAGTGTTGATTCAGAGCACATAGACCCGGGTCTGAAGCTCTTCAAAGCTCCACTCTCTACAGCCATGTGCCTTACTGCTTTGTATTTCAAGAGCTAATGACAGCATGAACGCAATTAAGCTGTCAGAAGCATCCCCAACAGCTTAGAGGCAATCTCAGCATAGAGGATTTTTCTCTCTATGGACTGTCATTTGCACCTTTCAAACAAGTACCCAAAATCCTGGATCCTACTTTATATCAGAATGGGTTCACTTCTCCATTTTTTTGCTATTTTTATACTAGCACCTTCCTCTCAGAAAAGAAAAAAAAAATCAAATTAAGTAAATTCCTGTAAAAGGCATGTGATGTTTTAAACTGCATGACTGCATTTAAGCACATGTCCACTGAGTCCACATATACTGAGTGTCCACTGCCTAAAGAAGCAGAAAAAAATGCTTAACTTCAACAACTATCCTAAATTTGATTCTAAAGCAAATATGACTATTAAAATTATTATTCTCAGCAACAACCTTTTAGAGTAACTGAAGTAAGAATTATCTGAAGTCAGCAGTATTTTCCCACGTATTAAACCAGAGGATTTCTTAAAAGTGCTGAGCATTCTTCCTAGTTCTTCTGCAATCAACATGAACTGAACTGAAATACATTATTTGCCTATGATCTCAAGATAGAAAAAAATAATATTTCTATTGTCAGGTAAAATTGTAAAAGCAGTTACATCAATTTAGCTATTATTAATCAATAAATAGTAAAAAAAGGTAAGTTTAAAAATCTGTATCTTTAACACTGTACACTTCATGCAACAATAGAAGTGGACTGCACGTAATTGTTACCTCAAAATTCATGCAGCATTCACCTTATAAAGCTGAATATATAACAGATAAGACATGCATAGTCTGGTTTAAACTGCAAACAACAAAAGTCATCGAATCAGTCTCCTGATCAACCTAATGTGTAAAAAACTTCAGTGCACACACTGCAGTTATTTTAAACACTGCACGTGGGCACAAGCAATAACCACCTGTTAAAGTACTGATGCTCCTACATGACATTTCAAAATACATTTTCTCCAGAACTGCAAGTAGCTATTTCTGGCACATGTTCTTATTTTGTAAACCTGTTCTCTTCTACTACCTCCACTATTATCTCAACCTAGCATTTTCCTTCTGCTCTGAAACTTCACTTTGAACACAGACAGAACCAAAACTTAGGGTTCTTCTGAGAATCAGAGGCAAGCTGTGATTGTAGCTACAGCAATGCAAATCCAAAGGAATGTAATGTACAGCTCCTTTGGATTTGCCCAGTATGGGAGGTAAGAAACTGTTAAGTCTAAACCAAAGGGACTACCCTGACAGTAAGAGCAAATAGACTCATTATGAGAAAGAGTCTAAGTGAAACAAGATACAATTAGCAATTTGCATTTAAAAGAACAATGGTTATTTGCATTTAAAAGAACAAAGATCAACATTTGGTAAACATCTTTTTGCAATGTAATCATGATCAATTTCTTTCAGAAAAAGAATGCCACTTGAAACAATTTTCTTTACTAACAAGATTTTAGGAAAAAAAGAATCAATTTTATAAAATATGCTTAGCAAGATTTAAATAGAAAAAAAATCAGACCATTTGCCTTCATGTACAATTTGATCAGATAGCATGTAATAGAGATGACAAAACCCTTTGAATTTTCCTCCAAGACTTGAATTTCAACTAATTTTCTTATCCAAATAAGGGCTAACTAGTTACTTTAAAAATTCCCTCTCTTTTCACTACAAAAACTCTAAATAGATTATTCGTAGCTCTTGAGTTTAAGTAGTTTTGAGTATATTCTCATCTCAGTGCACAGACAGCTATGCATAAGCCTTTCATTAAGGATAAACTGCTTCTCACTGAAATGAGAACATACCCGTAAGGGTTTCTGAATTAAATTCATGTTTTGTTATTCATCCAAGTTATTTTACATTTTCATAGCACATTAACCTAGTCTCTATAACTTCATGGTAAAGGTAGATATACTACTAATAATTTGCAGTAGAATATGAAAACATGCAAGACTGTGCAGTCTTAGCACATCTGTTAAAAGGTGTTGGTCTGGAAGATGCATTTGGCAAGACAGTTTTGCTACATGTCAGGACTTCTGTCAGTGCTCAAGGATTGTTTGCTATTTGTCAGGGCTTTTCTGTTATTTTTTTAGTACAGCTTAAGGTACCTTTTGCAAGACAGAAGATAGGCAAGAAGTTCTGTTTGACAGAGTAAATGGAATATCTGATAGAAACCCAGGATAAAGGGAGACAAAAAGTACAAAAGCTCAGGTTTAGCTCTCATTAATCCAAATTTGACTGTGTTTTGCTGCAGGGTCCACCATACCCTAGAAATATATATTATCTAGACACTGATCTTCACATCAATTTTTTTTTTTTATTTGAAGTATGTATGTAATCAATTTGTCAGTTTGTGTCACATTTCCCCTTTACCTCTACCTACAGAGGGAGGATACTTACCTATCAGCCTTCAGTTATGAACTCTAAACTTTTCAGTTTAAAGCTATTGCCAATTTTTACTTTGCTCTCTCTCAACTCAATTAGAAACCAATTATCTAACCAGTAAATCAAAACATGCTTGAAATCAAAACCTCATATACTTTTTTGTCCTCTAACCTTAATAATGGGAAAATAAAAGTTACATACATGCAATGACATGCAGAAGACATGAAAGAGAGCAAATTTTTTTCCTTTTTTTTTTTTTGTAAACCCATGTGCTTCTGAAGGCTAAGAGGAAGAGTGAAAAGTAATCATTTTAATGTTTGAATTGGTGCTTTCCCCCCCCCCCCTTCTCCATAGTTCTACAATTCATCTGATTGCTACAGTATGCATTAGGGAGAAATTTGCACAACAACTTTTCCAGATGTTGCTGAGCAATCTATTTCATTAAAACTTCCTCAGAATAACACAAGTATTTTAAAACAAAGTACTTAAAAATTTTCTTATTGTATATTTAATATATCCTGGTTTGAAAAACAAAAATGTCTATAAAGCAGTGGCCAGGATCATTTGACCTTTGATTCAAAACAAATGTCAAAAAATTATTTGACCCCATCTGTAGATTAGCATAGACTCTTTTTTAGTTACAAAAGTCTCAGATCTATTAGTTGAGTAGGTCCATACTCATTTGGAATGTTACACTGTGCTGAGCATCGCATGGCTGGTCAGAAAAATTCTCAGTTCTCACAAACTTCAGTAGGAAATGAAATTTCTCAGTCTATAGGACAGGTCTCCCAAAAACATGGTGCTTTAGACTGCTAACAGAACAGTCTCTTTCCAACAACAATATAAACCAGCATTTGTCTTTATCATTTATCATGTATTTTGGATTAGGAAACATACACAATCAATGCAATTGTAGAATTTCAGAAAGGAAATAAAATCCTTCAGCTATGTTGTTTCTTACTTTAAATGCTAGATGCTCCAGGATTTATTGAGATATCTTTCATAGAGCCAAACCCCAAGCTAACTGGGAGAAAACATTGTTTAGAGCATAATATTCATAGTTTAGAAGTCATTAACTTTGGTGAGATGAACATTTATTTAAAACACTAAAAATATTTATAAAGCAGAAAAGCAGAATTTACAGTGTATTCCAACATATTCTATGCTTTAGATTGTAATAATTTGGACCTTTCAAATGTGATCAAACTGGAAAAAAAAAGTCTGTGGGAGCATTCATTGCTGTACAACTGCCTCTTAAAACTTTTACACAAATTTTAATAAAATACTGAACATACAAAATAAAGCTTTGCATCCCAGCAAATCTTTACTGCTCATATTAGCTTACATTTCACACTCATTACAAAATAGAAACACCAAAGTAATATTAAACCTAGTGGCTTTCCTTGACTACAATTTTTTATTTTTTAGTTTTCTAAAGACAGTGAAAACAGTTTATCAAAGTCATAAAAGAGATCTGGTTATCTAGCTTCCGTTAATTTTAATAGGCAAACTAGAAAAATCTCAATGTTGGTGTTTAGTGTCTAAGATTACAAATGACAGAACTCCCCAGGTCACACTTTCTTACTATCAATTTCAACGTATTCTGCATACGGAATGATTGCAGCCCTCGTGGAGTTTCAGTAAAGCATTATAGAATGTGTTTTTGGGATATGTAGAGTATATAATTTATCAAACACGTGCACTCAGGTGGGAATTTTGTTCTGGAACATAATGAGTTAAAAGCACTTTGATACTCTCCAGAACCATTGAGCATAAGAAGATGAGAAACACTTGCGCATCGCGTCAGCAACAGCAGTGTGCACTGGACTAATGTGACTCAGAGGGATGCATCATACACCAAAACCTTTCTGAGTTCATATTCTGTCAGGACAGTTATTGCACTGCACTGGCTCAGAGTTTCACAGCTGCATAAAAATGTTCCTTTCCAACAGAAAATTTTCTGCCTTTGCTCTTGGCTCAGAGAATCCCCCCTTTTTCTTTTCTAATCGATTTTAAGCAGAAAATTTAAACATACAATGCAAAATATCCCCCAAATTCAAATGAGCTGGCTTCTGATATTGTATATTATCCAAAGGCTTATTCTGACTGACTTCTGCTGTTCACCAAGATGTCAAAAATGAGCAAATAACAGCCCTGAGTCAGCAAGGGAGCTCAGAGCCACTAATGACAGTAGCAGTACCAGAGTGTCAGTGTCTTTGCTTTATCAATGGGCAACATGAATGCCTCTTAAAATGGACAGTTACAGTATTGATTACTGCCTTTACAGGTAATTATAAGAGAGTCAAGCAAATCTGCACCTCAGTTGTAGTGCTTAAAATTAGAGTGGTAACTGAAACAGATGTGAAAATGAGAAAAGATAGGCATTACTTTAACCACACAAGCAGTCTACTTGGAAATCCCAGGGGTTGAGAGAAATATTCAGTAGGTCATAAAACCTCAAGCAAAAGGAGGTCTCCAACATATTTTTTTTTATATTCAAGCTTAAGTGAGATCTATAAATTTGCTTCCTGTCGATCAAGAAAAGTGTCTATAAATCACACTTCAAGCTTGCTGAGCACATGCCGTGCAGGCCAGATTCTGCTGCAACAGACATTGAAATGTAAACCCCTGCATGCTACTTTGAAGTAAGAAAGTTAAGAACTTAGATCATCAAGATAAACTGACAGTGTTATGACTCCACAGCAAGATTAATGTAGTCATATAATCCGATGCAATTTCCATCTTCAGGATTGCTTTTAAAAAGTCCTAGTAGTATTGTTGATTTAGACCTGTCTAAACCCTAAACTTCACAGCATAGAAACTCCTGAAGCTTTAGATCCTACGTTAATAGGACACTAGCACACTTTATATCTTTATATACAGATAAAATCTTTATATGAATACATACACAAATCAAAAGAAACTCTGGATAGGAGTTTTTTAAGTCAGAGATTGTTAATACTTGTCATTACTGCAAGTTGTCCAAACCCTGTGCCATTAAATGTGTTAGAATGAGTTCTCCAAGGAAAGAAGCGATATTTGGTAGAGATTTGGAAAGAACGTCTGAAGCTATGTGAAGAGAGCCCCTTGGAGACTCTTAACATTCATCAGAACAGCCTTCAGGTTTAATACAACTCCCAAGGTCAGTCAAACACACAAGTACAACATCCCTCTCTCCACTACAGCCAGACATGGAGCTCTATACTGGATGGAAATGATTGAAGATTCCTTATATTTCTTTGATGTTAAAAAATTCAGTTATTAAGTTATGAGTAGGAGTATGACAGCATAAATAATAATAATAGATGTATAAGATATGAATTAAAAATACTGCTGCCCTCCAAATCATATACTTCATTAGAATATGTTTTGAATCTCAGAAGCATGTATGTTTGAGTTTGATGCATTTCATGTACCAGCTTTCACAGCATGTTCTTCTTTCCACTGCATCAAGAATTTGCTCGAGGCTAATGGCTCCCAAGGGAACTGACATTTTATTTGTATTTTTCCAGTAAGTTACTGAAAATGATATTGTTGTGAAAGAATTACATAGTTTATGCTCTAAATACTCAGAAAAAGAAGTAAAAGAGGATTGCATCTTGCATACCTATTTTTTCTTTTTTTATTTCATCACATTCAACTATCTCAAATAGTTCTCTTTTAGAAGCCTGTTTCAGTCAGTGGACTGGACTACATTCCATACAGAAGGAGACCACATACCGTGCAACTGAGCCATATGCATCTATTCATCAAGGAATGCAAGTGACAGGTGCAATGACCAGTCATTTGAAGGATAGCTAAGCAATTTTTCCCATCAGGGTCAATGTAAAAGAGGTAAGATGTATGCAGGCTTTAAGCAAAGCACACAGTTTAAATGCACAGAGAAACATACTTGGCACAGAGGATGGAGAGGCAAGAGAAGGCACATTAGGGTTGTCAAATGAAGGAAATGCTAGCGTTTAAGAACAGATTTACATTCCAAAAGATCTCAATTTCTTTTTCTAAAAGACTGGATGACCATTATTGACTTTTCCATCCTTCACCCTTGGGGTGACAAGCAGCATTTTAATTCAAGTAAGGCAAGCGGTGATGATTATGATGATAAAAATGAAGCTGTTCAAAAGTAAGGAGCCAGAAAGCTCACAGTAACAGATTTAGATCAGGTGTTCAATTACACAGAAGCAGCAACTGAGATTTTCAGGTGACTGATCTTATCTGAAAAGAGAGCTACCAAAATGTCAGCATCTTAAATCGTGTGTCCTTAAGCCCTGGCACACAACTCCCTTCTTGTTAAGAAATCAAGTGAAAATTGCTTCTTAGCAAAAAAAGAAGTCAGCAATGCATTTCTGAGATAACCTGCCTCTGGATTATACCCTTGGATGCGTATGGGATTGTGTGGTCAGCTGTAGGTGCATGATTGAACTCAGGTATACTCTTGCTAGTATCTCCCCAAGAAGAGAAGCACTATTTTTCAAGAGGCATCTCTCTGCATAGCTCAGAAAGTCTATCTGTAACTAGAGTTGCAACTATAAAATGCTACATTGCAGCTTCTAAGCATGAGAGGTTCTATAAAGAAGGAATACAGCCTGGAGAGGTTTTAAGTTCTTCCTTTTAAAGTAATCTTTTTTGATTATATTTTTGTGAAGAAAAACTGCCTTCACCTGGCCTCTGGAAACTTGTCATAGAAATTAAGATGAGCCACAGAATGTGTACATGAATTGTTCTCTATGATGTTATTGTTAAAAAGCTCATAAGTAGGACTAATTCTTGCTTCTGTGTATTTTTACTGCCATGGACATTAACAAATCTGAAACAACCTTAAAGAAAAATTCACAACAGAAAATCTTCTGTCAAGCAAATCTTCAGATCTCATGATGTGTTTCTCCCAGATGTCTTTTCCTGAGTCAGGAAGGCTTGAAGGTAAATCACAGAAAACATCACTATAAACTTCACCTGTTGTTCTTATGTACTAGCACAGGTATTCAACCATGGCCAACTACAGGAGCCAGAATACTGGGACTAAGTGAAACCTATTCATATGTCACACTACAATTTTAAATTAAAACTGAATTACAATAAAGTAAATGAAACATAGCAAAGAATGTTCACAATGAAAAAATATTTTGATAGCAAGCACTGTAGATTGCAAAGGGAATACATTCAGAATGTAAAGAGGCAACTCATTAATGGAACAGAGAAATATTTCTTAATGGTTCATGTAGGTATAGATTCAATGACTTCTAGGGGCAAATCTCATGGCATTCATCCAAGAAAAACTCTGAGTGAAGTGAATGAGTATTCTCCCTAAAGACTGCAACATTTGGGCCTTAGAAATAGAAAACATTAAACAATAAATAGTTTGGATTAAGTGAATTCAATAGTAAATTAATTTGCACAAATACCAAAGAGAAAAATGCTAATTAAAGTTAATATGTTTCTAAAAGTCTACTATATTTCTACATTTACTTATGAATTATACATTTAATGTATGAATATCATAGTTTAGTTACTTAGAAACCCAGACCAAGCTTATAATAGCTACTGGCACAACTACTTAAACTGTTGGTATTTCACTGTAGATCCTGCAGTGCAGTCTGTAACTTGGTAGTTAGGAATAAAATGTTGCATAAAACATTTCTAAGCTGGTGAATTTAGAGATGCAATAGAATTCAGGCTATAAAAACAGATCTTACATAGACAAACTTTACATATGTGTTTGAAACATCATACCTATGGACACTGAACTGAATTGGTTTAAATTCATGTCCTGTGTATGCTTTAAAATGAGATGGCTTCTCACATCACAGTCCCAAAATCAGATTCCACTGGAAAAGGAAGACTCTCATAGAGATCAAAGAAGATGAAAATTTAGCATGTTTAATCCTAAAATTGAGGATAGGACATATATGAAGTCTGTGTACTTTTAGCACCAAATATGGTATCTACAGATAACTCTCATAATATTCAGAAGCTTGGTTCCCATAAACAGAGTAGATTTCTCTCTCATGCTGATCTTTATTTTGTTCTTCCCTCACTTAATCCATTATGCCTTCTCTGCAGCATTACCTTCCTTCATTTCTGCCTATTACAACTATTGAAGTATGTTAATCTTTCATAAAATACTTCATCATGAACATCTGGAAGATCAATTTCCTTATATTAAACAAAATTATACGTGAGTGTATTCTCAAAAACTACAAAACGGCAATTCAGAAAGTAAACAAAAACCTAGGAAACCACATGACATTTCTGAAAAAGCTCTGTTGTACAAGAAAAGGGAATAAACTTCACTCTTAAGCAAACTCTTGAGACTGAGAACTAACTCTAAAAAAAGTCAGTGTCTACTGTGTTATACAAAGTCTTCCCTGATTAGATTGGAAGAGGCCTCTAGGTTCACAAATATTTCTCCTTTGTTATCGCACAACCACATCATATAAGCCCTTAGATAAATTTATCTAATTTAATCTAAAAACTAATCTTGGACTGTTGCTCTAAAACTGCTTTAACTGGAAGTATTAATTTTATTTTGTTTTCATTTTTTCAGTCCATAACTATCCATGTGTGAGTCATCTGTATGACTGTAGTCACCAGCACTACCCTTTGACTCAAACAGTTGTTCCCTCCCTGGTGTTCAGTTCAGTTCCTTGTACAAATACAGAGAGCCATTTTGTCACCTTCTAGGCTTAAGAACAGCTTGACCTTTTCAGCCATACAATATAGTCTTTTTCTCAACCTTTTATGTGGTCTCTCTACAAATGTGAACCTTCTTCTGCCCGTGAGTGATCTGAGGTTTAGACAATATTTCAGACAATATCTAACCGCTAACATTTCGCAATAAAATGCATGCTTTTCTCCTTCCACGCCGAACAAAGCATTCTCACCCTGTAGGTAAAACTCTTCACAGCCATGAGGAAATGGCAAGGGTCATGGAGATTTCATCAGCACAACTGGAGAGGTAAAAAAGATAGTAAGTTTTCAGGGGAGTGAAGATCGTAGAATCATAGAATGATTTGGGTTGGAAGGGCCCTGAAAGATCCTCCAGTTTCAACCCTCCTGCCATGAAGCAGGAGCACCTTCCACCAGATCAACTGGCTCAAAGCCCCATCCAACCTGACCTTGAACACTTCAAGAGATGGGGCATCCACAACTTTTCTGGGTAACCTGTTCCAGTGCCTCACCATTCTCTCAGGAAAGAATTTCTTCCTAATATCTAGTCTACGTCTACCCTTTTTCATTTTGAAGCCATTCCCTTGTCCTGTCAGTACATGTCCTTCTAAAAAGTCCCTCTGCAGCTTTTTTGTAGGCCCCCAGTACTTCCAGTACTGGAAGACTGCTCTAAGGCATCCCCAGAGTCTTCTCCAGGCTGAACAAACTCAACTCTTTCCTCACTGGAGAGGTACTGCAGCCCTCTGGTCATCTTCAATGACAATGATGACCAAGACTACAGGAAAGCTGCAGGGTCTGTGGCAATCTCAGGGGGAAGGACTCTTGGTGGGAATGTAGAGATTTCCTTGGGAAGAAGGAAGAACCAAACACACAGAGTAAAGTCTTAGGGCCAGATAAGAGGAGACAGAAGGTTCATCTTTACAGGCATCACTGGAACCTACCCATCTCCCTCATACCTGCCCACTCGTGCATAAACCCTACCTTCCTTCTCAGTCTGAGACTGCTTCCCAGCCTCAAGCCCCCATGCCTTCTGGGCTGCTGATCTGCGAGTAGGCAGCTCTGGGACAGGTAACTCAGATGCACATGGGGCAAGCAGAACTATGGTACTGGCCAGCTTTCAGTGCAGGCAGAGCAGCACACACACCACCTCTGCAAGGCTGGCTTCCCAGGCAAACACCATAGCTGGCCTACATGTAAAGAAATATCTGTCCTTGAATGTTCTATGTTACAAGCGGCCTTCACCTACATTTGAGCTGTTATTATGAGCCTTCACAGACATTCTGTACTCAGCTAGTTATCCAGATTTCTCTCTCAAACAATGAAGTGCCTAGTGTAAGCAGAAATAATCTGAATTAGTCCCCAAGAACTAGCATGCTTGCACACTGATCTCTTGCACACTGTAAAGCTAAACTTCTTTCCATTTCTGCAAAACCAGTCCTCCTCTGAACTCTAAATATCTCTAAAACATTGACTCATTCCTTAGCATACTCCTACACTTTATACCAGGGTTGACAATGAATACTAAACTACAACAAATCTGAAGACTTGACTTTGATGAACACAGTGGTCTCCCTTGCCTGATATTGTCAGTGTTGAGTTGTGATGGCCGATAAAGATAAAAGGAGTCAGTTATGTACAGAAAAGATGTCTGATCTCTCTTTATTTTCTCATCTGCTTTTTTATACCCCTTGCTAGCAGCAAGCAGTGTCCTTATTTTAGGTAAGCAAGCAACAGCATTTTCATTGGCTAGGTTCTATGGGCGATACACTTGGCAAAGCTCAAGGCCTTACTGCAGTTCCCACATCCTAGGCCTACCAACTTTACAGTCTGCCTTTGTTTTCTCCATTAGGGCTGCGTACTGACTTCCTTATCATCAAGGATATACCCAAAAGTTTGCCCAGTCAATATCTTCATCCTGGGAGCTAATAGACCCTTGCCCGATATCTTGTCCATCTCAGTTTTTTGCTGTTCATATTTCAGTAAGTTCTCTTGTGGCAAAGCAAGTGCTTTATTTAAGCTCATATTGATATCCACCATATTTTCTTGCATTAAACACTATTTACTGATTATTTTTTAAAGGTAGAGCTTGTTTAACAACATATGCCTTTGCCAAGTCCGTATAAAATTTCATGAAACTTTTTACTGACCTCCTGACTGGTTTTACCCCCCAGTAGTATTTTTATCTAAATATTTACAGACTGTTAAGTCAAAATAAAGACCTTGCAGTTGCTCATAAGTGGAGGGGAAAAGTATCAGTAGCAATTCCATAACTCCCGTAAGATATCACTTCAACTGGCAGACACTGACATACATCCTGCTGTCACTAACATTCTTGTCCCTGTTCTGCTTTGCTCTCATAACCAGCTATATCACCCTTACTGACAGAAAAAACAATGTCAGTACACCTTTCAGTCTACACCTAAATGTCTATAATGAAAATGCTATTTAGTCTTCCCTCAGTATTTCTCATTTCTTGTTTTTTCTGTTCATTCGGCTGAAGAACTGTTTGATAAAACATCTCCTATGATACCTAACTAGCCCCTGTTTTCAGCAGTTTCCATTCTACCTTTTAATGTTTTTCTTTGCTGATTAGCCTAGAAGGAATGGAATAGACACTCTCTCTAATTCTAAATGATTTCTGGAGAATGACCATTGCATCCAGCTAAACCAGGAAACAACTCTTACTGGGTTTTTTTCTTGTACCACTAGTTTCAGATAACTTCTCCCAAGATAAAAGTAATGGTGTTCCCCTCCCACAAAACAAATCCTGAACTTCTCTGTCCAGCAACTTCCCTTTGTACTTTTCCCAGTACTTCTAAATTTTCTTTTTTGAAACTGAACACTGGAAACATATTACTAATACACTTTCATGTATGTTTCTATTTAAATCAAAATGAATGAGCTTATGAACACAACTCAGAGTGGTTTTGATAACTTTATTTTAAAATAAAATTAAATTCTCTACTGATTGCAACTTGCCAAATACAGAGCAAAGCATTTAAGGCTGTCACACTGATAACAGGATTTCCTCCCCTTCTCCATTTTCTGCGAGTTCTATCTTTGCTCATAACACTATAGGAATCTCTATCCACACTGAATCCTGTCTCTGGAGTATCAAGGTAGGTTTCTTTTCACAACCAACACAGTTTTTTTTATTGCCCCACCCAAAGGATTTTGATCTAACAGCATCTTTCTCTTTCTTGTGAGTCTATGGCATGACTAATTAATGATTTTCTTTTAAAGGAGCTGTATGTTTAATGAAGATACTGCACATTATTGCCATGGGAAAAAAAAATCTATCCTTGCAAAGGACTATAGATGTAATATCCAGCAGAATTTGTGTTATTAGCAAGTACTATGGTTCAGACAATTAAAAGTCGTTATTGAAATGACGAGTTCTGTAATAATAATAAAATAATAAATTAGAAGTGCACTCCAGCATCCCATAAAATGCTTTTTCACATTAAATAAGGAGGGCACACTTGACCTCCCAACTTCATTTATCCATGTTACATTGTTTCTCATTCTATGGTGCCTTCAAACTAAACAAGGATTCAAGACCTTGAGGAGGCTTTATACAGTACTGCAGTGTATTCATAAATTATTAATATTTTTAAGGGCATTCAAATAAAATGCTAATTATTACTGACTATTATGATACATGTAAAACTGGTATATGGGAACCAAATATAAAACCATCTCTTACTTAGAATTAACCATAGGGACAATGTGGAGACCACACACCTTATAAAACTATCGTATCATTCTTTCTCCCCCTACAAAAGAAATTATTGCTAAAGTAACACAGCTTTAGGGCTAATAATTTATCTATTGCTACTTGTCAAAGAACTTTCTATGAAAATATACACAAAATATAGGGAATATAAAATCACAGATCAGTAAAATAAATGAATGAAACAAAACCAAAAAAAGCCCTAACACAAAGCTCACCCTCCTCCTCAAAGAGAGTCGTTAACGTTAAACACAAACATTCACTTCTTTAATATTTTGAAGTTATTCAGAAAAGAAAAAATAAGGAGAAGAGGGTGTGCAAGAAACATAAGCAGAAAAAGGGGATCAGGAAATAAAAGTCAGGACCTTCTATTACAATAGGCTATCCTTTAGACACACTTCCTTTGGATTTTTTTGTAAGCAGAGATCTCAAACCAAAAATTTCACTGGGGCAGTGAAGATTGTGATTTTCTTACTTCCCTTACCTACACATTCAACAAACTTATTGCTTAAAAAACGGTAGATCTGCATGACGAAATCCTTCAGTGAAGTTACTGTGGTCAGTCACAAACTACTTAATATAGGTGCAGTGTAAAACGTAATATGAAATATCACACTTTAAAAAAAAACCCAACCCTGGAGTACTATTCTAGCTATTTCTCTCTTCAAAGCAAATATTCACTGTCATAAAAACAAAACAAAAAAGATGTCCTATTAAAATGTTGCAAAGTAGCTACCTCTACAACTGTAGCCACCAGGTTAAAAATTGTTAAAAATTATTAAGCCAATTGCTTCATTTTAATAGATACCATTTTCCCTTTATAAAAAAAACTAAGAAAATTTTCAGGAAAATAAAATGCTAAAATAATCATGCCTTGGGAATTGACATGACAATTAGCTTATATTTTTTTAGACCTTCTCAGAAGTCAACAACATTAAGATCAGGAACAATGTTAACTAATGAGATCAGACCTGCACATGACTTCATCTTGTTTATCTTCTCAGAGGACAATAATAGGTTTTCCTGAGCTTATGCTATATCCAGTCTGATCACATATACACATTGAACTTCAAGTTCCTGGGTGATTCGCTAAGATTTCAGGACTTCATTAACAAACTTCATCTAAAATTTACCAGGTGTTCCTAAGAATCTTTCCAGCAGCTCTAACATGATTAAAATAGCTGTCCCCAAATTCAGAGTCTACCTATGAGAAATTCAGAGTACCCAAGGAGTTAGATCTGTGATATAGTTTATGAAATTTTTGTTCATAATACCCATTCAGAGGCAAACCTGCAGTAAATTAAGCTTCTGGCACAAGTGGTGATGGCGAGGGAACTTTACATTCACTGTCTTGCTTCTTTATTTTACTGAGCAACAGGGTTTACTTTTTCTTTAAGCAAATATTGAAGTTGATTATCCCTCAGTCAACATAAACTTCTCAGGTCAATACATTTCGACACATGTCTCTTTTAATGTATGAAGTCATAAATGGTTATTACCCAAAAGGGAGTAGAGATTTCTGATTCAGCAGCTCATAAAAACCTTTGGGGAGTAGTTTATGTAGCATAAAACCATATTGAACCAAATTCTGCTAGCTACATGAGGGAGGAAGCCAAACTTTGCTAAGCTTTTAATAGTCTTTACCAAAGTACTGCAGACTATTGCTATACAGAGAATTTATCAAAAAAAGGTGTCTTGTCAGGAGACATCACTTAGTCTTCATTAAGCAACACTGCTGTAATGGCATGAAACAGAAGAATCTTAGGTGACCTTAGTTAATTTTTGGGAACCCTAGTCAAACAAATTCCGTGGGATTTCGCGTAACAGAAGACTGGCTCTTATTGAAGTAATATGGGGACGTAAATTTGGGTTTACACCTCAAAGTCCTCGCGTGCATGTACATCACTGATGACCTAGTTTTATACTAATTAAAGAACTACACAACTTTCGCTGTATCTCTTACCTGTAGGACACCTGAAAGAGGAAGACAATAATCAGATGATTGGCTTGCTGTCCTCCATGGAGAGCCCATAACCACCCTGAAGTGTCATTTAGATGTGTGAGGACATCTGTACAGTGTATTCTGTTGTGGCCAGCAAAATTTTTAGAAAGACAAAATATGTTTTAAACTCTAACCTAAATAATCCAAGAAGGTAAGGTTCAGGGAATGCAGTTTGACAATAAAAACAGTTCATCATGCATATTGATTATTAAGTAGATGATTAAGTAAAAGACAACTCTGTCTTTCGACTGACTATCTAAATGCATACCCATCACCTAGGATAGGCTGGATTTGGTGGGTTTTACTGTCTTATATCTTCATAGGGTAGTGATAATAAAGGGCAAGAAGAATAATGGTTTTCTACAAGAAGGTACCAATATCAGTCAGCCTTCAGAGGTGGCACTGCAACAACATGAACATCAACTAAAAATAGAAAACATTTACAGAATTGCAAAATATCAAAGAAAGCAAAATTTGGCCTCCATTCTTGCCCCCTCTCATGTAAAAGAAGATAAACTTCTTAACTAGGTTACCCCTGAGCACCACCACAGAAACATATGGAGTTGCACAAAAACTCAATTTAATTTTATGATCGAACATAACCCCAAAATATCCAAACACAGGTCTGCAGAGATTGAGACAGCATCTGTCTATCTGTACGAGGGTTTTGTAACTTTTATTTACATATACATATGCAAATCTGCAACATAAACTGAGGTGATTGAATTTGCATACTTGATTTTGTTCATGACAAAATCAGATCATCTAATAAGGAGTGAATTAGAGGGTCACTAAAATCAGATAAAAAGCATTGAGTTACTTATTGCATTTGCATTATGAGTCACATACTGTTGTCCTTGTTTTAAAATCATTACCTATTTGTATATCTGTATGCAGTCTGAGCCCAGCTCTCCCTTCCCAAATGAGCAGTGTATCTAAAACTAGCTCCCACTTTGGCATTTCCACTAATCCACAAGATAAACTGAGCTCCTCTTGCTAGCTCGGAAGAGACGACCTTTCAGGACTAAGCCTCAGGAGTGTAAGAAATATAAGTCTTCACACTCAGAGGGAGAAAAAGGAGACAACTAATGAAATTCTGGCTACTAAATGCAATGCCCCCAATGCAGCATCCTCTGGCCACAGTGACCCACAATAAAAGAGATATTGTTCTCCTGTGCTTTAACCTGGGTCACAGCTCACAAAACAACTCCATGTTACCAAGTCTAAAAAGTCACCAGATGCAAACCACATCAACAACACAAGAATTATTTCAAACAGTCAAATACTTTTTATAAGAACAGTGCTGTCACATGTTGGTAATATATATTTGCAGAAAAAAAAACCACACGTATTTTCTTGGTGTGACTCTGCATGCAGTAGGTATAAACCCCAAGTCATTATCCTTCTTGATGCACTCCTGCAAAAAGGTCTATAGGAATGAACACAAGATATAACCACTCCAAATGGCAGGCAAGTTGGAATCCATTGAATTTCAGCAAATTGTTGAAGTTTCCATATATCAGTTTTAACTCAAGCCTTATCATTATAGAGATACTGTAATAAAACATTTTCCTACACTAGTTCCAAATGTAATTCCAATTTTTTCCATCTTAACATTTGTCTAAAAAGTATCTGAAAATAGGTCATAATTTCCATACAGTTGCTTAGCATGCAGGAATTTCCACCCAATATGTTTGCAAAAGTCTTTTGTAGCTATGTGAGAGACACAGGAGTATTAAATATTCAAAGTTTATTTTGATATAAAATGATCAGAGTTAACTTATTTATGGTCCTTAACAAGATGTGATTATGAAAGAACAATAGTTTCAATGCCACAAAGGAACCATCAAAATGATCATAAAGGTACTTAATTTAGGTCTGTTTGAAGCCCATGTTAGGATCTGTCAAATTATATTAAATTTATATTAATTGCTGAAGCTTAAAATCCATTTATTCTCATCAAGAGTGCAGTTTAATCCTCTATAAAATCAGTTGATAGCCAAATAATACTGTTAAAATATGAAATTATTAATGTAATGTTTTTAACATCAAGGAAAACAAACAATGCTGATTTCCTCCCGTTGCAATGTGCCACACCCACAGTTAATAAAACCAGACAAACTAAGAGGTAACCTCTGAGCTCTGTAGAAAACAAGAAGCTGTGGTAAGACACTTAAATAACACATCAAAAAGCTGTAATTAGCTGGCCAGGAACGGTTCTTCTTTGGAACAGCTATTGCAGTTGTATTAGATATATATAATGGGTTGTCTGCTACAGGAGCAAAAGACCCATATCCTCTCAGGCTCCATAGAACACACAAAATCCAAGTAAAGCCTAAACAAAAAGACATCACGTAAATCTTTTCTGTGAGGGACAGCTACCCCTCCTGAATTGTCAGCTGAGCAGGAGCATTCTTCCAGAAGCTATTGCTTCTAAGATGCAGTACTAATGCAGAATAAAGAGATAAGCATTAAAAATATCCATAAGCAGAAACGGTTTCCCACACATAACACACAACGTTCCAGAGCTATATCCAACTGAGAACATGGAAAATATTATCTGACAGGTAACAGTGGTATTATCTCAAGACACAGAAATACACAGACTGTTTGGTCACCATTACAAGCTTATTTAAATGTGAATATAATTTGACAAATATGGTGATACTGAAGATTAATAACATTTTTATAGTGCAGATGGGAAAGAAAAGTGGTTTTATTATTAGCAACAGAATAAACTGTACTCTCTACCAAGAGGTCTCTAAAATATGAGCAACATACGTACTTTTTCTGCAAAGAATTCCAATGGAAAATAAAAGCTAAAATAATAAACAAGTTTACATTCCATTTGGGTGAAAACAGTCTCATTACTCACCCTATATAAAGAAGCTGACATTACACTACATTTGATTTCATTGCACTAAGGAGCATAGATCTGATCAAATCAAGTTAAAAAATGCTTCTGTTCAACTACTAATGATGACTAAAGGAGAACTTTAAATTCTTTAAAACCATTTCAAGCAGACTGCAAGTTCATATTTTTTAGGACAGAAATACTGAAAATTAACTTAATATTACAAAAAAAAAATTAAACTGGAAAAAAGAGCAAAGATCAGGAGATGAAGCTACCACTACAACTTTAAGATAGCACTGTTTAAAGCACACTACAGTTTTAGCAGGAATTAAAACAAAAATATTATCATTTAGCATCAGAAAACTAAAAGTTGAAGGCTGCAATATCAGCTGATGATGAATGTATTCACCATATTCAAGGTCAGCCTACATCACAGCACCCAGCAAGTAGTTTAGTTATTTTCTTACCCTTTTAGGCACTATTGCAGTCTTCCCAATATTTCACCAAGAAATGGCAGTATTTAGTAACATTTGTCCTCTCTTTTAAAGAAAGAATCCATTAATTGAACCTTCTCTTGAATTACAAATGCATCCTGTCATGAGGCCAGTTTACTCTTAATGGTGTAGAAATACCCCATGAAGTTTTCTGCTGGTATATCATGGACTGTACATTGCACATAGCATGTCTAAAGCAAGATCCCCTCTGTTGTTGGGAATATTTACTGGGATATACAACTGAGCATATCAGTGAATTTCTCAGGTCACCTTCACCTTCCTAAGAGCACTTTTCAAAACACCTACATCATCTTTTCCCAAAACAATCCTAATTAATTGCTTTTGTGTTAGGATATCAATTTCTCAGCTCACTGCCATAAGAAGTTTTTGTACCAAAAGTCCTGGTAACTCCTGTTAAGAGCAACCAAAAATTGCTCTTCCTGGCCAAGTTTCTCCAGCTGCCATCTCTCTCAAAGCACTTTTCTGTGCTACCTCTGAATTTTAGTTTTCTGTGAGTAATTAGCAGCATCCACTGCTAAATTATGGTCTCTGTAGACTGTCCTTGAAAGCAGCTCCACATGAGTGGCAAAGAGACTTTGCACAGTCCTGAGCCATTCATAATATCCTACAAAGTGCTTCCTGGTAAAGCAATCTCTTCCATGAACTGGAAACACTCCTTAAATGGCAAACGGCTGCCAGTTAAGTGTCTTGAAATGCTAAACAAAGAAAGAGATAGGCATTGACCCACAAAGCAGATGTGTAGCATCATTTAGCAGGCTTACAGACAATCTGATATTAGTTCTGATTGAATCTTTTAATTAATTTTGTTCAAACAAAAAAATCGTGAAATAATCTGTTTCACAAATGAACTGAAAATGCCCGAGTTGTTCAGTTCTTAAACTTTTTAAAAAGAGCAGCTGAGATATGCCTAAGCATATGAGTTAAAAAAAAAAACAAAACAAAAACAAACAAAAAAAACACACCAGCTTTGTTGAAATTAAATTCTTAAAAATATCTCACCGAAAAGCTACCACTCCCACTCTTAAAAATAGGGCAACAGGGTTATTCTGGCTTGAAAGTGATAAAAAACTCAAAAAGGTGGCCTTAGAAAATTGCTGTTTCATCTCACCCAACAGGAGCACATTAGAAGCTGTAAGAAAACTCCTCTTTGTCCCCCAGTTTTCTCCTGCACCAGTTACTGAATACACCTCAATCTGCAGGTGAGCAAGAGACTTTGTCTCTGGCTTATTGCTGTTCAACGGGGCACATGAATGTCAAAAATGAGATAAAAATGTACTGTTTCTAGTACCTTCTATCTTCCATCCATGCTCTACAGAAAGCGTGGCAGAGGTAGCATTCACCATAACACAGAAAAAGGGCATTAAGAAGCATGGTGCACACAGAAGGAACATGAGTCAAGATGAGGAGAGAAAGTAGTCAGACTAGGGAAGACAGATGAGACAGGGGCAGGGAGATACGCAGTCACTGAAATATATTTCATTCCAGAACTTGGAGTGGAGCCCAGAAAACCAAAGGCTCCAACCCTCCTCTGCTGTCAGCTAGTATTTACAAAAGCTAATTGCAAAGCTCTTCTCTCAGATTTGCAGCTGGACACAGAAAGGATAACAGTCCTCTACAGTAACTCATTCCTTCGCTATTCCAACAGCAAGACTGTTTTGAACTATAGTTCTTAACTTCTTGGGAACCCTATATGATACTATTAAACAGAAAAGGAATTCGGTTTTGTTTAAAAAATACATTATTTAATACCATAAAAATGTACCAAGACTAAAAGTGTTGGAAACAATTGATTTAATCCAGTGTGGGATGAATGAAACATTCAAATACTATAATTGTTCCTATATACACTGTAGCATGCACACACACAACTGGTGTACATCTCTGTTCATTTGCAACCCTGGGTAATTAACACAAGGCCCACATAAACATGTATGCCAGCATCAATCAGGTTTCCTTTCTTCAATTGTGAAAGAAACTTCGTTCTTGCTCTGTGACACATGGTTTCAGCCAAATGTAAAGGTTGCAATGCAAAGAAAATGGTCCCCTGAGCTGGTGTGAATGGAAAACCATGCAAGGAGAAAAAAGGAGAGTTCAGTCAGATGCATATCCAGGCAGTCTCTGTCTGCTGCTCCAGCATTCTGCTATGCAATCCATGGCACCTCACTCAATCCTTGCAACTTTTTCCCCCATTGCCTCATAATATGCCTCATGTACCAGGATGCCCACAGTCAGCAATGAGTTCCAGAACTGCTTTAGAAAGTGAAGACCATGAAGTTCACCAGAAAACATAATAAGTCCTCATCTCACAGAACTAAGCTGAATTCAACAATCACCCTCACAGAGAGAGATGACATTAACTCAGGGATTCTGAATATTAATTGCATGCATCTCTACAACACCTATTATTGAAATGTTTTTAACCTCTAGATGTCAAAAAATGCACATTTTCCACCATAGTTCTATGAAGTTGCTGTTATTTTCTGATTTATATTTATTCAGTTAGTAAATCAGAATTTTCCCCACGCAGTGCATTTCCCAAATAGTAAAGCTTCTATCTGCAAGCTCGGTCTAGTGAATGTCAAAGCATAGAATTCTGTTGAAATGTTAAACAAAGCAAGAGATAGGCATTGACCCACAAAGCAGACGTGTAGCATCATTTAACAGGCTTACAGATAAAATGTATTTCTGAAATGTTTCAGTGAGCATCTGCATAAAGCCGACTGTTGATGGGAACCAAAGCTGACAAAGGCATAGCAACATAAAAATGCATCTGTGATCTTACTCTGTACATAGTTAAAGCGACAGCCCATCAGTGTATAATTATCATATATTACTAATGGAATATTAATCAAACATTCATTACTCTAATTAGAAAAACTTGCCTTGAAAAGCAGTCTGACTTTTCACCTCTGGAACTGTAATTGACACACAAATGAATTTGACAGTCTTGACAACTACGAATCCTTAGTGGGAGAAATAGTGCCTTTATCTTCCAACATTTAGCTTAACTGCCAGTTTCCATCCTCTGTATGCAAAATTCAAGTCAGCTTAGATGATCTCATGCCCTATTCAACCTCCATTAAGTACTATACATATATCTAACATGAGGCAGAAATTAAACATAGGCTATGTGCAGGTTTACTGAGTGGGGATTAAGTTTTTCTTTGAAAGAAACCTGGAATATCTGTCTACAATGTACAAAGTCAAGCCTGAACCGGGATTTCAGTTATCTTGGACATTCACTTTTGAACTGTATAACTTTTTTGAGTCTTCAAAAGTGTCATTTTTGTACACATATACAATGTCAAGAAACTCAAATATTAACCACATGCAAAGGAGACCAAGTAGCAAGCAGTATAAAGTCTGCCTTTCAAATGACTCATGTGGAAAAGTAAAGAATTTAGGAGATAATATTCTGAACTGCCAATATCCCAGCAGGTCTCATTAAAAAAAAAAAAAAAAAAAGAAAAAACGATGTGATCTTTGTGCTCACATATTGACACAATCCAATGCCTGCTTAAGGCAATGATGGACATTACATTCACAGTGTGAGCCACGGATTTCAGTGAGTATCAGATCAAGCTTCTATGGATTATCCTAGCTATGCTCAATCATGAGATGCTTTTAGCAATAAAAATTATATGTGTATATGTTAGAGGCTCCATCAAGCTATGCTGGCTTAAGGACATGTTCTTTTTATACATCTTGTTGAAGATATTGAAATCTGGACCCATTTAAGTCCGTTTATTTCAAATGGTGTTCTGATTTTACCCAATCTAAAAATCATAGATAGAATATCTCCAATTGGAAGGGACCCACAAGGATCATAGAGACCAACTCCCTGAAGGACTACCTGAAACTAAACCACATGATTAAGAGCTTTGTCAAGAAGCTCCTTGAACTCTGACATGCACAAAACATTCCACTCCACCAGTAAAAAACTTATAAGACTGTTTGACCTTACAGAATAGTTGGAAAGGTTAATATAAATTGAAATTCACAATGTTGACAAAATATAATGGAGAATTAATTTGAATTTCGAACTACAAGCATATTTTTATCTGTCTTGACTTCATCTGCTAGGTAATTATTTAGGGAATATGCAGCACGTTACAATTTGTTTAACGGTGTAATTTTTTTTAATGTTACTGTTCCAAATTACTGTGCTATTTTCACTTATATTACTCGACATGGTCTGAAAGTAGGAATAGTCTATTTATCACATCTGAAACAAGAAATTCATTTGGAACTTATGTCATAAATAAAAGTCTAATTATTTGAAAATCTAAAAGCATAACTTTAAATTGTTTAATCTTTGTCCTTCGTTATGCATCTTTATTATGATATAAAATTAATTCAAATTATGTGTTTACTTGCAACTAAGCTGGCAAAGAAAACTCCGAAATTATCTGTACTGCTTCATTTTGATGTGATGTTCTGTTGTTCAAAACAATAATTTTCATATGACCTCATTTCTTCTTGCCCAATTCTAACATTTCAAATTCATTACCTGGACAACAACATCCTACCAAATAAACAGTGATCATTTTTTTACTACAGCAAGGATGGTAATACTGTGTTAGTCACTGCAGAGGAGACAGTGAACACACCTCATGCATTATTGTGCCCTGAACTACACAAATGATTTGCCAGTTGTGATATTCACTGCTTAAGACATTTCTTACACACAGTCTGCTCTTGCTTTACCCACAGACTATTCTGAGGCTTAATGTCCCACGTGCTAACCCTTAAGGTCTGAAAATTCAAATTCACTCCTTAATTGGCTATGGAAACTATTGTAACTGATAACCTTGAATTTTTTGTTGGTTTGTTTTGGGGTTTTTTTTCTTTGTTCCCCCCCCTCCAGTTGTCATATATTTCACTATCCAGATGATTAACTTTTACCCCTCTCTGCCTCAAAAAAACCCAAAACAAAAAACCAGTCCAGCGTGAGGCAAAATTTAAAAATCTCCAAATATTAGATGCCAAAAAAAGAAATTACATAACAAAACCAGGTTTTCACTTGGCTTTATGTATTTAAACTTCTACCTACTTGAATCTACCATTAAGTCAAATCCATTCCTGCTTTCATCCTACTTGCCTCCCTGTAAACACACCAGTCACAAACCTAGTTTTCTGCATTTTGCATCTACTGAAATAAACTCTACTGCAAATGCATTTCTCCTTCCTGTTAATGCTATCCATTGGTTGCATAGAAAGTTGGTGCATAGAAAGGAGTAAGATCTGGTCTATGTTGATAAAATATAGTTTTGAGTATTTGGTTTTTTTACAAAGTATTTTCTTCTGTGTATCTTTGGTTTAATTTCATCTTTGTTTATTAGGCACAAACAGAATTTTAGATAAAGTATGACTAATTTCATCCTACTTTCAAAAAGTATTTGACCTAGCAATAAATACAACAAATTTAATCCTACTTCTTAAAATATGTCCATGCAAACTAAGAAAATGCTTTACAAAACCATTAATACTACATTTTCCACAGTTCATTTTCCAGCATACACACAAACTTAGCTCTACAGAGACTCCGCTGAATTAATTTACTTACTTTAGCTGGTATATTGTAATGATAATAACAGAATCTATTAAGAAAGGACTACATGATTAGGCTCCATTAAATTGTGGGCAACAATCCATGACTAATCTGCAAATTCAGAGGAGGAAGCAAAATGATTTTTTTTCATTATTTATCAATTTTAAATAGATGAGATGTGGAGCACACATACTCATCAATGTATTTAAACATTTTCTTTCTAATACTGTGGCTTAACTTTTTTTACCACAAAACACCCAGCAGGCAGTTTACCTTAGAAAAAATCATATTACAGATGGACAAACTGGAAAGTGACTGAGCATTTGGGTTACACAGAAGTTTCAGTACTGGATGTTACGAGGGCCCAGTTTGGCTCCAGGATAACTTGTCATTGAAATTCAATTGGATCAAGAACTGTTCTCTTGATTGCTGAATCAAATGTTTCCTGATGATTGTTTAAATACTGTGTGCTGAAAGGTTTACTTTCTTCCCCTCAGAAATACATACAAATAAAATTAATATTTCAAGTATCGCAGTATCACACAAAACATGCATTCAGCTTTGAGTAATAAATTACTACACAAATGTAAACCAATTTGTTTGTATCCACTAAAATAGAATGATTCATACTCATGATACCAAATTGTACTAATAAATTACTGAGCTCTGCTATAGTGGAAAAAGCATTATCATATTAGATTTTACAATATAGCTCTATTACAGGCCTCTTGTATATATTTATTCATTCAGCCATACAACATGGTGTAATAAATAACATATTGGTTATTTATACTCTGTAGAAGGCACATATCAAACTCTTTAAAAACACTGTTTCCTTTACCATTAGTAAGGGGTGTTTACTATTATCAAAAATATGAGTGCAGTGTAACTGTGCCGCTGCTGCCCAAAAATTCTGGCCAGTCACTGTGACTATGCAGAAAAACTGTCTAATAATATATCCATCCACTGACTGATTATTCTTGAGAAGTGAACTTGTGACTAGTCAGGTTTACCACATGTGTGCAGTTAAGTGAGTAAGCGCTGTAGGTCTGACCTAGGGCTTGTGGAGTCTGCTACTGATTTAAGCTATCAGGTCTATAAATTCATGTTTCAAGGCCACCTGATAGCAATAGCTAAAGTTGCCACTTCAGCCCTGAGGTGGGAGTGAGGAGTACACTTACTGCCTTCAACACTTTTCAAAAAGGAATTCACCTTTCCTCCTTGAAGTTCTCATTGCTTCCACCAGAAAGACAAGAACTCTTTGAAGTGTCCCATGTGCCTGAACAGCTAATCTCAGCTTCTCTTCAGCCTTTCCTACAAGACCAAAGAGTAGGGAGAGATCAACATCAAGAACAAGGGAGTTTAAAGGCAACTCAGTCTCTCACTTTTGTTCTCCCTGTGGTTGAGAAAAAACAAAAAATCCCCACCAAAAGGTCAATCCTGATTTAACCCTAAATTCAAAGCATATATAAGCCTGAAGAGGTACTCCACATTTATCAAGTATATTGTTAATATAAGCAGTAGATGCCATGAGCTGGATATGGAAGGAAAGATGAGTATGGAGCACTTTATGATTAGACTAAATGTTAAGGCAAAAGTGACAGATAAATCTGAAATAATTGATGTTCTTCAACAACACAAAGCTCTCATGTACACACAATACCAGAGTCAACACGATGTTCACATTTTAAAACAAAGATATAAAAAACTAAACCAAACCCAAATGCTTAAAATCAGGGCACTTCTTCATTCACCAAGTGTTCAAACCAATGACTAAGTCAGATGCAAGGACTCTATGCTAAGGATGCCAGAAAGGCTAAACTAGATCTGGCAGACCCATCAATTAATTAATTAATTATACAACAAATTATCCCAGTTCTGTATAAAAACGAACAAACAAGTATCACAGTTGAATGAAGAAGAAAATCCATATCCAATTTATTCATCAGTATCCCTTTATTTGCAATAAAATAAAATACTGGGTTTTTCTGCAATAACCTCAGATTGAAGCATTCTTTCTTGGACAAGGGACACTATCACACAGAGATCACTGGTAGCATTTGTTTTAAATTATGCACTGTATTAAACATGAGGATAAACTTTAGCATCACACCATTACAGAATAATAATATTGAAGCTTTTAAACAAATCAGATTTATATTTGTGGGCTTTTCTACATATTAGTTTCTCTGTTCTTTGAGAGACTGAAAATCCTTGGGAAAAGACAAATTATTTTGATCTTATAGCATCTCAAGAAGCAAATTAAAGATAAAGTTGAAGGCCAAAAAGCAAATTATAGTTTCTATAGTCTGCTAGAAAAATTGAATATTGGACACACAGAACAAATTCCAAATTTTCTTCTCATTGTATGCCAAATTTCTTTTAGTTCCAAAAGAAACTGAAATGGACACTGAGATGAATCTTCATCTTTCTCTCACCATGCTTTCCTGTGCATTGCCATGGAAGCACCAGAAATTTAGAATGAAGAAACATGATGTAATTAATTTCTCCTAGATCCTGTAGAAATGCTGTGATCCTTGAATAATCACTTAGCAAATATTTTTGTCTTCAGAAGGGCTCTACAAGTGTAACAAACACAAGTGTTGGTACTGCATTTCGGCATTTCTTCTGATGAAAAAAGTCCCTCTAATGTGGCCCTGACCAATTGGTGCTCAATATTAAACATCTCATACAGGGCAGGCGACCTGCTCCTGTAGTTCATGTTCGAAATGCCAGTCAGCATAAAGAGCAAAGAATAGGTCAAGAACTTTAGTATACTCTCATATTTTGCCTTGATTCTGTCAAAAATATCCTCTGCAAAGTAATTTAACATAAGAGATTAACTATTTTGCAGCCTGCTGCACTGATTTTAGAAGTATCTTACATACTACCTGCTTTGTGAATGACCAAAGTACTTGAATACTGCCAAATGCCCTTTTGTTCAACTTTTCTCTTTATGTATTTAAGATCTCATTGCTAACTGTGCAAGGCTTTTTTTTGAATCATCAATTTCTGAAAATAGGAATGACATTTCCCTATTTTGTCTAAATGTACCTCTGAGAATTATTAAAATCTAGTAAACCCAAAAATGTGCAAATTACTATTCCTTTTTTTCCTATCCATCTGCCTTTATAAAGATATCCTTTTTTTCCTGAAAATACATTTTATTTGAAGACAAATAGTATGAAGGATTTAATCATATATACAGAATAGTCTTTTTTTTTTATTGAGCTCATTAGAATATTTGTGATGTGCGAGGAGTCTCGCAGGCTTAATGCTATTGGTTTTGCTCCTTGAGTGAGAAATTATTAGCATGACATAGCAAAAAAAAAAGAACATTTTCATTAATAAATACCTTTGTTCAAATATAATTCTGCTATACAACTCTCCCTGTAAAACACAGCATGTATATTACCAGTAGAAACATTTATATTATGCTATAGAGATGTAGAACACCATACAAGTAATTCTGGAAGTCAGACCACATGCCATCACAGTATGATAAGAAACTGCACAGATTTCCGGGGGGGGGAATTAAAGATGGTAATTTTTACATACAAAAAAAAAAAAAAAATCAACTCACACTTCAACCCAAGTTGAAATGAATGGTCTCAGACTACCATGCCACTGCAATTCTGTAAATGGTTTTAGGTGGATAAACAAGTTCTACAAAGAATATCATATTTGAAGTAGCTTTCACGGACCAAAAAAAAAAAAAACAAAACCCAAACCAAAAACCCAAAAATGAACCCAAAAGAAAACAAAGTGAAAGATGATACCATAGTTTTTACATGAATAAGGTTTTAATATTACAGGAATTAAAAACTTTTGTTTCTTCTGAGCTAAGAGAACTGCCAGCTGGTTTGAACACCATTCATTAGTCTCTTCTGAGTGCAGTATCAGTAGCTTGGGTTTTTTGTTTGTTTTTTTTTTGTGGGGTTTTTTTGGTTTGTTTGTTTTTTTTTTTTAAGAAAAGAAACCTGTATTGATCCTTTTTTCAAGAAAGGGTGAGATCCAAATGTGTAAGAAAAAGGCTCTCGAGCTTATAAATCCACTTGAGTTCATTTTATCATGTAGGTATCCATACCACCACTTTTAAGAAATCTATCTTTTTCACTAGAAGTTAAAATGCTTCCTAGATAGACACTGCATATCTTCTTCCAAAGTATTTAATTTCATACAGTGATATACACAATGGTACTTTTCAAAGTACCACTAATCTAGTAATCACTAACCCTATTTTGCTGCTGTCATTAAAGGACATACACCATGTGGAAAATAACTTTAATAATCTTCTCAAATATTACCTTTTATAGTTGTAAAGTTCTTCCATGAATGAATGGAATTACAGAATCACTGTTCATTTTTTAATCTAAATTGTTTTGACATGATGGGGCTTGCAATACTTTATTTGTACAAAATAACAATATATTCCCCTAATTCTACCTCTTTCATTCCTCGCTGTGGTGATTTTTCTGCTTTTAATTCTACTTTGCCATCTCACTGCCCCTAAAAAGGTACATTGGGATATTCATCACTATTATTTACAAAACTGTATATGAATGTATATATATATATATAAACTGTATATGGTAGTAAACACTTCTCTGCCAAGTAAAGTTCTGTCAGAAGAAACAGCTAGGTAGATCACAGAACCATAGAATAGTTTGGGTTGGAACAGACCTTAAAGATCATATAAGTCCAAAGCCCATCTTGGGCAGGGACACCTTCCACTAGATCAGGTTGCTCAGAGCTCATCCAATGGTATGTTCTTAGAACATGGGACGTGATAATGGAATTTAGTGATGTTTTAAAAGACAGCCAAAAAAAAAAAAAAAGGCAAATCTGACAACATTATCAGACGCAACAACAGTGGACACCTTTGAAGGACCAAACCATGCCTGAGCATTCTGCTCAACGAACAGAAAGCCAGAAGACACAGTGAAGAGAATAAGGGATCTCCTTTGATATCCTTGTGAAACCTTTGCACCAATGCAGTTCCAGCACCACAAACCAAAAGCTGCATTCTTCTATAAACCACGAAATGAAGCTCACCCTATGTGAATGGTGTGCTGCAAGGACTCCAAAATTCTTTCAACTGCAGGATGGAAAGAACATGAAGATTCTTGCATACTTTGGATATCTGTGAGACGCTATGTGTCACGGAGCACTCAATTCTTCTGACTGGACAAAGGCAAATGAACACTGCCTGTTGTCCAGCTATGCACAAATAGATACTGTTGAGACCACCATCATAAACCAGACCTGGATTTCACCTTCATTTCTCTTTAATTTTTTTCTTCTTCTCTCCTTTTTTTTTTTCTTTTTCTTTTTTTTTTTTTCTTTTTTTTTTTTTTTTTTTTTGCTGATGGCAAGACAGAAGAAACACACACAGGACAGTGGTGAGACAGTAATTCTCAGTGTTGACTTTCAATGTTGGATGCACACTGCTAAACCGGAAGTTATCACGACAACGTGAGACTGCTAATCATTGTCTCTTATTCTTATTGACCTCCAATCAGACAGACCTATATCATCCTCTTCCATCTGCAAAGCTAAACAGACACATTGGAAGAAAGTGTGTACAAGCACAGGATTAGCAACTGAAGTCAAACTCAGGAAGCTGGCTGAAAAAAAGCATTCCTTTCACTTGAAAATTAACTCAGCTACCAACCTATCAGCACTTGCCTTGAAATTCCTTCAGAGAGGATTTACACCCTGAACATCGAACAGACTTTCAAGCACAATTCTTGGGCAATTTTTTTTATCTCCCTTTTTCCCCAACAGAAAGAAAAACTCAAGAAAGTCTTGACTGGATCTAGCACAGTCATCGCATCAGTATATTAAGATGCTGAAACCTGTAAGATGTTGCAAGCTACTCAAGCTACTGCAACCTACATTCAAAATTAATCCACAAAGCTTCAAAAAGCACCTTCTAGGTATAAGACACCATCTTTAACTACTGAGACCTTTTGTTACAAGTTGATGCCACACGCTTTTGACACCTGAACCACAGGAACTGAGGTTTCAAATCTGGATCTAGATATCTAGAAGTGTACATTTCCTTCACACAGTTAGAAGTTAATTTCTCAAATCCCTACTTTCTGTAGCACGAGATGTCAGAAGAGGAAGAACCTCTTAAGTCAGTTAAAGGTGACAGCAAAATTTTCAAAAGGAGGGAAAAAACTGGAATGTATGACATTCATTGAAATGCTATCAATGCAGGGACAGGGCATCAGGTAGAAAGAGATCAGAAGTTTCTCAAAGGCTGAAGAAAAAGGCTTCACAGGCAACTATTCAAAAATGGTTCTCATCTAGCAGAAGACACTGAAGAGATGTATAAAGTCAAGTTTACTTAGCAAGACAGATTATGCAGTACCAGCTGCTATCATTACGGTTTCTTGAACAGATTTTCAAATTACACAGACAATTCTTTAAGAAACACAGAGATACAGAAAAGTAGAAATACTGTGATTTCAAAGCACTGCAAAGTGTTTCTATAGACAATCTCCCAGCTAGACAAGTTAAGAAGGCCAAAGTCAGCATCAGCATCTGTCTTCAATTAGAGAGCCACGAATGACATATTGCTCAGTGACAAATGATGACTGCTGTCTTATATTAAGATGGTTGCTCTAGCAGATGTTTTCAAATTATCCCAAGCTATGTCACAGGCAAAGGCAAAAGAACTGGAGATATGCCCAGGGAGACCTGGTGCACCACTAGCCTAAGGGAACCATTTAAAAAGCCATTTGGTATCCTCTCATGAGATCATAGCTACAAAAAGTGAATACAGAAAGGAAAAGGGGAACAGAAAATATGTTATATTCCTCAGTGAAAGTTTTAAGTATCTGACTACAGGATTATCTGGAATAAAAAGTGTTCACTTCATCTCAGCTTTGACAGAGACACAGTCTAGGCAGACAATTCTTCAAAGAAGAGAAGGGAAAAAAAAAACACCACCACAACGATTACTCCAGAAAGAGGTGCTCCATATTACTGCTCTGTGATGACAGAGTTAGGGCAAAAGAAACTCTTTTTACCCTGGACATCACCAAACAGTAATGCTGGTATCACATATCACATGCTGACTCAAAAAATAAAATTCAGCCTTGCTCTGTGGTGATAAGAGGTAGACTGCTTTGACTGCTACAAAATATCTGGGACTCCAAAAAGACAAATAACAGAGAAAACGGAGATGAACACACTTTCATCTGAAGTGGACTAATGAGTAAGGTTCTGTCAGCTATTATACACAGTTAGAGACAAGACCAGTCTTCAAATCAAAAACTTGATGGGGAAAACAAGTTATTTCTCAAAATCACACAGATATAGAAACAAATATAATGTAAGCAGAAGGGAGGATTAGAGCAGGGAGAAACACAGAGGCTGGGATCATCCAGCGTAGCATCATTCTTGAGAGCACCTCTCTGGAAGCATGAGGCAACAGTAAAAGCACACCCCAGGAGACAAAATACCCACTAAGAGGAAGGTGCCAATGAATGCTGCTGCAAGTTAAGGAATGGGTGGGTGTCTAGTCTTGACCTATGGTGAGGGAAAAATCCTTACTCTCTCTCTTCCTCTCTCTCGTTACCATGGAGATCCCCTTTTCAGGTTTCTTTGGAGGAGCTTTGTGCACAAGTGCAAAATTTGGCATAAGAGGAGAACAAGCAATAATTATGTGCCCCTGACAAAAATAGCTTTCTTGAATCTTGAGAGATAATACAAAAGAGGCAGTAAAAATTAAGTTTGGTTAGAGGTGAAGGGCTGAATAAAATATCTCGCATTAAAGTGCCTTGAGCTCCCGTCTGCTTAAAACGGCAATACCATTCTGAGGCCATTGCATCTGTCTATTTCAATTTGGTGAAAATTTGAGTTACTGGATGGTGTGAGATCAAGGTGAAAATTAAAATGAAAAAATTCCACGAAGACTACTTACTACTGTTCCTTGGTACAGGATTACCTTTACTTATTATACTATTTTATGAATTATTCATGCAGTTCTTTTTGTATTTTCAGGTGGCAACATCACTAGCCAGAACTGCACTGAAATACACCACCTTTATAGAAGGAACAACATTGCAAAGTTTAACACAAATAGATTACATTGATATGCTTCTGAGCGTTAATCCCACAAGAGACAGACCAGAATGAGCCTTGAATTAAACAAGGATATTCAACATGTACAGTTCTGATGAAGAACAAAAAAAAGAAAACTTTAATTCAGGGGAATGTATAAGGGGACACTACTGCACCCTTTAAACTACTTGATAAGTTCTCTAACAAACAGCATATTTTGCTCCCATATGTTTTAAATATTTCATACTAATTTAAGTAGTTACCTAATTTAAATACCTAATTTAGTTACCTAATTTAAATAGCGAGCTGAAATACACAGTATCGGACAGACAAGTAAGCTATACAGAAGAAAGCAAGGAACGGTGTTGTTGTCATTAACTATTCTTAATTTTCCTGTAATCATCACTATCAGCAGCAATTTTATCTTCAAATATATATCCTGTTTATCTTTGAATATGCAGCCTTTAGACTTTTGGATCCCTTGAATCAGTTTACTGCTTAAACTCTTAGTCTTTTACGAGAGGGGAAATACCTTAAATTTATACACCGGACCCACACAGGAGTAGAAATTAGTGTTGCCTTTTTAAAGGTACATTAACACTGAAATACAATCCAATACAACCAGCTGAGCATACACCATGCCTACAAGCACACCTACCTTTCACTTGTAGGCAGTCTATAAGTTAAGCAACTACTTTTTTATATATATAATCAACTTCATATGTCCACTACATTTCTCACAATTTTTGCTTGTGTTATTACTCTTTTTAAAAAAATCTTTCTGTCTTTACAGTGTATTTAGGCACCTCTGACAACTGTAGAAAACAACATGAATGAGACGAGATTATCCAAAAATCAATCATGTGTGAAACCAAAGCGCTTAAATATTAATTACTAAATATTTTTTTTCTCTGAGATCAAATAAAACCATCAGCCTCCTTCAGAAACAAGCACTATGTAGCCCTTTCCTTGCCGGCATCCGGAGCCGGGCTTAGTAACAGCAATAAGAAAGAAAGAAAGAAAAAAAAAAAAAAAAGCCGTAATTACATAACAGACCTCGCTAAATGCCTTGTTTGCCCGGCGGACGGGGAATGGGGGGACAGCGGCGGCCCATCCCACCCCGCTTTGGCACCCGCTCGGCGGGAGCGCAGCGGCACCGCTCCCGCTGCCCGGGAAGCGATGGGCACCGACACGGCCGAGGAAGGCCTGCCCTTCCCGGGGGGCGCTTTAACCTCCGCCCCGGGAGCTGCCCGGGCGCTCACCGGAGCTCTCCGCCGCTAAACGCCCACACCTGTCCGCCAGGGCCGCTGCTGGCCCGAGGAGGGGGGAGCGCCTACCCCGCCCGACCTCCCCTTCCCGGCAGCGGGGGCGCTCCGCTGCCCGAGGGGCCCGGGAGCACAGGGTCCTCAGCACCGCCTCCCTCCCGTCCCCTGCCGGTTAGAAGCGCTCTCCCAGGCACCCGCGCCTCTGGGCATGGGAGCCTAGACTGGGGTCCGGGCAAGCCCCGCGGGACGCGGTCCGCTCGGCGGGGCTGCGCGGTGCGGGACCTCTCGGTTCCACGGAAATCCCGCACCACTCAGGCTTGGCCGCGGGGGGAGGCAAATATCCACCCTGCTGCTCTCGTCCTGACGGGGAGGGGCGCGGGACAAACTCTGCCCGAACAACTGGCGACAACTAGTTATGGAGCCAGCGCTCCATATGGATTGCGGGGAACGGCGGGGCAGCACCCGGGACAGCGGATGCCCCCGCGTCGCTCGCCCGCAAGGCTCCCCGCGGAAGGGGGCGCCCCCCGGGGCAAAGAAGGAGGATGGCAGTCCGCGGCGGCTGGCAGAGCCCCGGCGAAGGGGGAAGAGAGCCCCGCAACGCAAGGCCAGCTAGGAATTACTCATTTGAATGATGCAGCAAGCGGGGAGGGGGACACAGTACGGGGACGCGGGGACAACGACTAGTCCTCCCGTTGCCACTCTCCAGCCGCGATTAATAAATAATGCCCAGGTTCCCTGCCAGAGGAAGCGCTCTCCTCTTCGGCGCAGACAGTAATTAATCGCCAACCTCCATCCCGCGAACCCCTGGTTAAGCGCTCCCGCACGCTCGCACCCGCGGTGCCAAGTGCGAGCAGCACAATAGCGGGGAACCTCTGTGCCTCGCAGAGTCGGAGGAAGGGAAGGGGGGGCTGGGGAAGCCAAACCTCTCGCGGCAAAACCCGATCCCCCGAGACGCCGAGTGTCGGGGAGCGGCGGCCGCGGCAGCCGCCGGCGCGGCGGGAGGGCAGGCGGGCGGGCGGGCGAGCCCGGCAGGCTGCCCGGCGAGCGGAGGGCGTAGCGCGCAGCACGCCTCCGAGCACCATCACCCCTCGGTACCGTCAGCAATCAGCACGCCCGCATTTACCTTTTCCTGCCTGCCGTCCGTCAGTCAGGCGTTTGAGGGAGAGAAGGAGAAAGGGAAGGAAGGGAGAAGAAAGAGACAGGGAAATACAGAGAGCGAGACGTGGCTGCTAATCCCTGTGTAGAAAGACTTCCAGCAGCAGAAGCAGCAGCAGCAGCAGCATGCGTGTGTGCGTGCCCGGAGTGAAGCACAGCCCTCCTGGCGATGCACCGGCGCTGGCACCCAAGTACTGTCATGTGCGTGTCTCGGTGTGTGTACCCATGGAAAAAAAAAATAATAAGAAGGAAAAAAAGAAAAAGAGAGACGGGGGGAGACTCGTCAGTCACACGCCCGGCTGTGCACTGCTGGGGGGGATGAGGAGGAGGAGCCCAGCGCTCCCCAGCCCAACCACCGGAGGAGCAGCTCGCTACTACGGCGGCGGCCGGGCTGCCCCTCCGCGCCCGCCCCGCACGCCCGACCGCCCTTCCCGCCCGCTCCCAAGGACGTGCCTTCGGGAAAGACCCTCAGGGCCTCCGTCCCAGGGGACCCTAGTGTACCCCGGCTACCAGCGCCCGGCAGGAAGCAGCTGGAAAAAAACAACCTACTCCCATGTTTCTGCCCATACAGTGCCACCCGGAGAGCGGCCCTGGGCACCGGGGATGCCCCGCGTGGGACGGGGATGCGGCGCCCTCACCCAGGGCTCACGGCCTCGCCGGGGAGCGCGGGGGGAGCGGGAGCGGGAGACGCGGCGTTTCCCGGGGGTGCTACTGCAGCCAGAGGCGGGGGCGCGACAGGTGGACCCCCCAAAGCACGCGGGTCCCCGCTGTCCGAGCTTGGGGGCGCCCGGCTGCACGGCCGTGGGTCTAGGGGCGGCTGGAACTGCGGAGTGTGAGCTGGGCGTTTGTGAGAGCTGTAGGTACAACTACAGATATTTGTGTTAGCATTACAGAAAGTGAAAACGCAGTGAAAGGCTGTGCTCATCCAGGCCACTGTGAGGGCACCCTGATACTCGCGTGTCCGATCAGGTACACTCAAATTTCCACCAGGGTTTATGACCTACTAAAAGGTGTTTCAACATTGATTGAAACCAGTTCTTTGCTAAGTAGTAAATACTATACCAATCTCTGGGTTGTATAGCCGCATATATGCATATAAATGAGATTTTGACATAAAATTCATGAAAGAGCTAAAACAGAATGTTCTGACTAATGTTATAGTCCTAAATTTACTAGTGGGTCCTGCCAGCAAGTTTCAAGATGTGATTTCTTAAGGCCCAAACCAGGAAAAGTTTGTGAGGAAGGTACTTGATATTTTATTCTTTGTACCCAACAAGTAATACATATGGACTAAAAGCTAATATTAGTCATAGAAAAAGGTTTATTAAATGACGAGCATGAAAAAAAAATCGTGGCAACATCATATGGTATACTGTTTATACTAATGTTTTGTTTGTAGTGGACAATGTAGACCTAATGTCTTAGGAGTAAAACAAGGAGGAAAGGATGAAGTGTTGTTGACATTTTTAATTAAAAATAGAGGTCATATCTACAGGCTAGGTAGGATAGGAAATTCTGACACCTGATAATTCTGTTAATTATCAAGCAGTCAACTTGCTGACTGGGGAAAAAATTGGTCAATCTATTTAAAAATACTTGTTGGGTTTTTTTTTTTAGTTGTAGATGTAGGTGATGTAGAGGGGAAATAAGTGAAAAGATTGTCGATTCTTGGATGTAGATGTTGACAATAAAATGCTTTGGGACTTCCCAGAAGTCCTACACTAAAATAAAAAAGACTAAATTTGTTGTTAATAAGTTGTATAAATCAAGTCACCGTGACATTGTTAAAAAACCAAATTGCACCCTGAAGCCATATTATTTGTTTGTTTGTTCATATAAAATAAAAGTACACATACTGTCTTAATTGTTTAACTGAAACACAGATGCTGAATCTGATGTAACTCAGGTAAATAAGCTAAATAGTAAAGGGTTCATTGTTTTATTTTGGTATATATACAACACTATCCTATGTCGTATATTACTTTATCACTTAGCAAGAATTTTTTGACTTGTCATCATGAACTGAATTTTCAAGCCAGTTTCAAATCTGACATTATCTGTTGTTTAAAATATGATGGTCTGCAAGGATCTCAGAGTAGAATTTGTGTAATGTTTCCTATATAATTATGTGAAGATTTAGCCTGCCTTTCTTAGGCCTACGAATTTATAAAGCAGATTTATTCATTTTATGTGTGATAGTCCTATGAGAGTATTTATACCAAACAGGTTGATTGTATTAGTTAGTAGTCATTAGTAAGTAGTCATGAAAACAGCTAAGATATTTTTAGCCTTCATCCAAACTTCCAGAAAATGAAGTAGGCGCAATTTCCTTTGAAGACTGAAGAGTAAGAAGAAAGAGGACATATTTGTGCATGAAATGATCCGACCTCAAAATAAAAGCCAGCAAGGTAATTTTTGTTTCTTTTTTTTACTCGCATTCCCTATTGTGAATGTAAACCATTCGATCAGTTTTCTGGATTTTCCTTGCTTGCCTGACTTTTGTCTGGCTGGGCCAAGGGATTGGGAGAAGGAAGTCTTCCTGTAAATTCTCACCTGATAGTTCTAGAGGAATCTGCAGCCTGGAGAAATAAGAAGTTCAAGCTGCTTTACATAATGATGTAGATGGTCTTTGTGAGGCACTAACTATTCTGATTTTAGGCATAACACTTGACTGTGCTGGTAGTCCTAATACTCATGGGTGTCTCAGAAGATGTGCAAATTGGAGGGAAGATTTCCAAGATGGGAGGAAAGATTCTTCACCTGGCTGTGGGAGAGATGGCACACATGAACAAAACTGAGAAGTGGCTGTGAAGCAGAGGGTTTCAGGAAGGACAGTAAGCGAATGTATGTGAGCGAGAAACAAATGAAGAAAGCAATGCTTGGAAGAAAAATATTCCAAAATAGTTTTTAGATCAGAAAAGTAGGATTCTGAAAGAAAACATTTAAATGGCTTGGGGAAGTGAGATAGTTCAGTATGAATATCTTCAACCATCTGCTGTTTATCAAATGACCCCAAATGCAAAAGACCTTATTATATGCTATATTCACACTTTGATCTCTTTCTTCTTGGAGGAAGTTCTCTTTGCTTTGACTGATGGTGAAAGAGGTCATCATATCGACTGTTGTTACTACATAATTAATCTGTATGCACACTTACATGAATTTCTTCCATATGCTGCTATTTACCACATTACAAATTCTTCAGTTTGAAAATACAGTGAGTTTTTGTGTATCGCTGCCCTCTACTGGAGAGAAGGTCAGAACTGCTCCATCAGGTCTCAGTCCGAAGCCTTAGAGCCGAGGCAGTTGCTAGTGGTCCTTTTTTGTTGGTGAATCACCTTTCCATGACCGAGGCGTAAAGGTGTGGAGATCTGGATGCCCAGCATCCATAAAAAGATTTCTTTTTGTCTGTGAGTTCAAATAAATGATCATACAATTTTATGTCTGAAGTTTATTGACACAGGCAAAATGATGACTAAGCAATGGTTGAGATTTTAAGATGCATGTCTTCCACTACCTTCTGGAAAAGAGGCATCTAAATTCAACACAGAGATGCTGAAAATTCTGAGCAGTGCTGCTCTGAAAAGTATTTGCCTATAACTTCATTTATAACCTCATCACTTTTCATATCTAAATACTTTGGTTCACTCTCCACTGCATTACAAAAAGACTGCCTTCCAGCCCTTTTCCTATCTGACCTTTCATGCCTCTATATTTACCTTTCACCATCTATATAAATACTGCCAGAGTACCACATTTATTTTACATTTTATTTTCATTTTTCTTCCAGACTGGGCATTAGCAGAACAACAGAAACATGAAGAGCACAGCAGTGATATTCTCTCAGTTCCTCAGTGTTTCATTCTCTCCACCCACTGTCATGACAACCTATGCACATCCAAAGCAGTTTCTGTTGGAATGCACTGAGTTTTTCAGCTGTCTGAGCACAAGCATCGCCAAGGCATGCTGAGAGCTGTGAAGGATGAGGCCTGCTCAGAGCATGCAGGAAAGAAAGTTTCACTATCACGTTCAAAATATGTCTTCTACACAGTAGATGCCACCAATTTCTGTGTTCATTTTTAACTCTGTCACATCTGTGTCAGATTTACAAAGATGGAGATCAGATGTGTGCACTTCTCATTCCCTCATGGCATCAGCTATTGCCGCAAGGCAAGAAGGTATTCTGAGTTTGGCTGTAAGGGTAGAATCACTGAATCACAGAATCATTTAGGTTGGAAAAAACTTCTGAGTTCATCAAGTCCAACCTTTAACTGATCACCACCTTGTCAACTAGAACATGGTATTAAGTGCTAAGACCAGTCATTTCTTGAACACCTCCAGGGATGGTGAATCCACCACCTCCCTGGGCAGTCCATTCCAATGTTTAACAACCCTTTCTATGAAGAAATTCCTCCTGATGTTCAACCTGAATCTCCCCTTGTGCACCTTAGGCTGTGTCCTCTCATCCTATCACTGGTTGCCTGAGAGAACGACCCCCACCTGGCTACAACCTCCTCTTATGTAGTTGTAGAGTGTGATGAGGTCATCCCTGAGCCTCCTCTTCTACAGCTCCCTCAGACGCTCCTCATAGGATTTACCCTCTAGACCCTTCACCAGCTTCATTGTCTTTCTTTAGACTTGCTCCAGCACCTCAGTATTTTTGAACTTTGTATCTTCAACACAGGCAAAAGAATAGCTTCGGTGGCTTCTACCCTAATCTGATTAATGGCAGAGCCATTCAGCCTAAAAATCTTCTTTCTCCTCCTCTTCTGAGTACCCTGAAGCACACGTCTGCCTAGAAAATTTTATTTTAAATATTTTTACTTTCCTGATGTTTTAAATGTCTATGGTTGAAAAGGTTTACTATCTGCCATGGCCACTGTATGTCTGTCATATTTTATTGGGCTGCACTGAAGATAGTATTGTCCTAGGTGGTTGAATTGTGTGGGTTCCTCATCTCATGTTACCTAATTAGTTGCTGTAAAAACCACTTTACTGCAGTAAATTCCTTTCCCTGTCCTAATGGCTAACATGAAGAAATTAATAGGGCATAGAGTAGAGTGGTTGTTCCCAATGAGTGACTCCTAAATGACAGGTGTCCTCCAAGGGAAAGGTAAGCAGGCATCAGCTCACTTTCGACATCCACACGGAATATTAACTGGTCAGTTAGAGATGGTTGATAAGGTGACCTGCTGAGCCACTCATTATGCATCCAGAAAAATCAGAAAACAATAGCAACTAATCTAGATACAGTGTCAGTTCAGCATAATTACTTAATGTAGAGAAAAAACCTTCATGATTAGCAAGCGTTTGCAATTGCTACATATTATTTTCTGATTTAGAACTAAAACAAGTGCTTTGTTGAAAGTATTATTCTTGTGATCTTTAGACTATCAAACACACAATTCTGCAAAACCCGTGACTTTCAACCTATATCAGCTAATAAGTCAGAAGTTGTCTTAAGAGGCTTCTCAGCATGGTTTCTGTTTTGGAAGATGTAAAAAAGAAGATTTGAGAAAGCCATCTTTCCCCATACTGCTCCAAATCTTTGTCTGGTATTAGAAACAAACAATTTGCTCTGATTTTCGGATATCAGAATGTATTTTAGTGGTATCAACAGCAGCATTATGAATAAGCATAAAGAGAGAGGAAGGAAAATTAGTTCAAACCAACAAACCTATGAAATTCTCTCAGTAGAATGAAAATACTTTTGCAGATATTAAAAGCTCTGAGAGAAGCACTAAGTGCATATTAGTTTGTAAACATCTGCAAGAGCATATATTGAATTTCTTAATTAAGGAGAGCTATAATAGCTTATAATATCATGTTTTTTAAATATGAGCGTATAATTCTAAAGTGAAGTGCAATAAAATATTTTTGCTTCTTTTGACAGAAAAATGAGGAAACAGAAAAAGAACTTTCTATGAACAAGAAGACTAGCAATCATGTAAAGAATTGTCTCTCACTTAAGATTTTAAGAAAGGTATTTTTAGATAAAAATATTTTATGTCTGCATTAATTCCAGGCGGCACAAATAGCACAAAGCAATCAGAGCTAGCTGAAAACTGCCATGTAGTTTGTACAGAAACCATCATTCTGTACTGTGTGAGCTAGGATTACTCTTTTCTTATAACAGGTAATAGTGGAAGATACTTTTCTACTCAGACCAATTGCACATCGAAGAGCTCACAACTGTCAACTGAGAGCCAAACTGAGACCTTGACTACCATTGCAGGTAGAAAATAGCGTATCAATAGAAGAAGAAACAAGAGTTGGACTCCAATATTCTGGTTTTGGATTTTAAGAGCAGTGCTATCATTTGCATCTACCTTGGTCTGTTTCAGCCACCAAAAGATTTTTAAAACAAAGGCCTTCACACAAAGCACCAGTGTCCTGGAGAGAAGCCTTAGGAACATTCAGCAGGGCTTTCTGATGTGACAACTCAACTCCCTCCCTCTCCTTAAATGGCTGGATGTCAAAAAGTGATAGCTAGATTTGTCCAGACATAATGTTATGCAATAATCTTGTCATTTGAACTGAAAAGGGAGTAAGGAGATAGCTGTTTTCTGCCACCTTATTAAACCTAACCCAGGATGAGAGAAACTGAGCATAAAATGTGCAGTAAAGCAGATGAAAGGACATCCAAAGCTTTTGAGATGGAATTGTTCATTTTTCTGAGCTTTGTGTTTGGTTTTTTATTTATTTTACATTATGGGAAAAGGAGTCAACAATTTGTTTTGTTAACCATTTTTCATGATCCTTTCATGTGAATCCCAATAAATCAAGTAGTAAGCACCACACAACTGTCAAAAGGTCCCAATATTTGAGATTAAACCCACATTTTTAAAATGCTCAATCATTTTCCACTTTGTGCCTGGAAGATATGCGGGTATCTCACAGTTAGGGTGTTTTTGAGGAGAGTTTTTAACAAAAACTTCTGAGTTAAACTCCAGAAAGACCGATAATTAAGACTTACATCAATAAAGGTGTCAGTCAAGTAGGGAAAAGGAATTACTTTAAGGCACAATAAAGAGCTGATAATGTCAATGAAGGTAGCAGAAAGAAATATTTCAGGCTTGTTTCTCCTCCTCTGGAAGTCAACCAGAGTTGTATGGTGAAGGTAGTAGCAGAGTAAGATAATGAAAGATCAGATTATATGAAATGTTTTTTCTGTTTTCCATCTGTAGTCTGTACAGAGCTACATGTATAACAGTTAAGTGTTATTATAATTAAGCGTCATCTTTTGTGGAAGGTCTGTAGTTAAAGACAAATTAAAAACAACACAGGAAGAAACTACTTAATTATACTCTTTAAAATATATGAGAACATATTCCAACATATTTAATCCCAAGTAGAAAAATTTTTCAGGTACCGATACAAATCTACAGTTGTTCAAAATATAGAGTTCTTGTATGGAAGGTCATACTAAAAGTTTTGGGTTAATATGAGCAATTTGACAAGAGAGGGCATCTCTTGAAATCCCCAGAATTTTGCATTTCATAACCTGAGAATTTCAGATTATGAATTGACAGTTCATAATTCTCATTCTGAGAATTTCATAGCCATATTCCAGAGAAGTCTTTTCTTGTTATATACATATACTGCAGTTACAGACAATCATGCGCACTGCTTTCTAAAGTTCACTATTAATGGGTATGGAAAAAAGCGTGTATCGAAAACAATTGACTCTATTCTGCCTTCTCTGTGGCAGTTTCTGCCAGCTATTTGGGGTAGTGGTGTTTATCCCTCAAAAGCAAGGAGAATAGTTTATTCAACACAACTGAATAAACTCTCCTCAGAGGGAGTTTTCTCCTCATCAGAAAGCCAGCAGCCGTTGAATGACACTGCCCTGCTCCCTGTGAATTATATCCTGATAGTGCCCTTTCCGCTTCCTAGCAGCCATATGTTAGTTCATTCAGTGTATTGCTATTGCTTACTTCCAAAAAGCTGAAGCAGCTCCCTGAACTCACCCCCCCCCCCCCCCCCCCAGACTTCTAATATGTGCAGGAAGGGGCAAGTTTTATAACTTCTGTAACAAGAAATCTTTTTGTAAGAGGAAATGAACTTCTTCCATTTCAGTGTTTTAGCTACCAGCTATTGAGAAATTTTTGTTTTCTAATAATCAGCAAACAATCTGTTTTCAGCTGAGCTAGCACCGCCTTGGAAATCTACAAGTGCCTGTAAAGTGCTGTGCAGCTCAGCTTATTTTGTAAAATTGTTTGGAGGCCACAATAAAATATATCTGACAGCATTCTTGTGTAAATCATTCCCGCAGAACAGATCTCCAACACCATAAGCTTTGATCTGACTTGGTAACATTTCACTCCTAGAAGCTTACAAATAAAAATAAAATGCTCAATTTGCTCCTTTTTTAGTACTCATTAAATTTTATTTTAACATTAAAATGGCATTCAGTAAAGGACAGCAAGCTACCTTGAATAAATCCCTAAGCATACAATGAAGCATCTCTGAATGTAGAAACCTTTGGCAAAAGCTAGACCAGAACACTGCACAGCGTCCATCACTAAGGTGTAGGGGAAAAGAGTTTGGCTGATGTCAAGAAAACAGATTCCTTGACTTACAAAAAGTGCCACAGTACAGCTTAGTCAGCATCTTGGTGATTAATTACAGCTTGAGGTAGACTCTCTGCTATAGAGCTTCTCTGTGCTGCTTCAGTGACACAGAGAACCTGTGAAGCTGGTATAATTGACTGTTGTGGAGAGAAGCTGAAGGCAAGCAAAAGTGCCATTTTGAACTTGTTCACAAAGGAATCACTTTGTGTAATATCTGACAATTAAACACACTGCTGTAATCATAAGGATGCAAAAGTCACCAGGATGACCAGAGATTAACAAAGGGAATAGAATATTTTAAACACAGGTAAAATATCAAAAGACATTACTATCAGTAGCATTCCAGGGTACTGTGTTGATTTCTTATAGTGCTGTCTTCATTTATGTATTCAAAAAGGGGTTTTTTTAAACTACCACACTTGATAACTGAAGCTCGGGTTGAAACCCAGGTGTGGTTCCTTCTGCATCACTGAAGGAAAGAGAGTGTCAGGAGCGTGCCATTGATGCAGTACTTAATAATGCTGCTCTTTAAGCTGCATATAAACCATTTCTATCTGTCACTGATACATTGTTTCCCAGGGTTAACAAGAATAAAAAGCGGTAATATATACTTTTGTCTTTCAAGAGAATTATAAGTACAGTTTTGAAGAAGGAATTCTTATGCTAAAAAATGCCATTGTTTTAATTGTATCATATTTCATTTCCTACCATAAATGCAGTAAAAATTGGGCCTGGGAAAGGAAGGGAAGAAAGAAAGGGGGAGATAAAATGCCTTACAGTTTTCTTAAAGTTAACCAGTCTAACCTGTTACTTCATCTGTACTGGGTTTCTGTTAGTCTCTGGAACAGACTCCTGAGGGAAACTGAAGGTCCTATTTCTTCATCTTTAACTACTGTTTTGGAGAAAGCACTTGAGATTATACTCTTGTTCTACCGAAGCAGCTAAATAAGCCTATTCAAATATAAAGATTTTTTTTAATCAATTTTCATTTATATTTAAATGGATGAATTTGCAGCCCGAAAATAAAGTAAGGAGTAAATTCTAGAGATCGCTAAACACTGTTATAAATACATCTGTGATAGATGACCATGGTGTTACTCCATCCTGATAATTTAATACTTTGTTTTCTTCTTACAGCCTGGTTATCCTTCAGGATTCTTTGATGGAAAGTGGCAGACTATAGGAACAAAGAACAGTCCATCTTTAAACTGCTTTTCATAGATGAGCTGTTCTAAATCCCATGGACATCTTTAAACTCAAGACCACCATATTCTCACTTGCTTTAACAGAAGCAAGTGGTGCCTACTTGAAGTAGACAGAATTTCATTCCAGAAAGAAATTAATACAGTTTAAGGTCAAAAGAGCTGGTAAGGGGGCCACCTATATGTATATCACCAATTTTTATATAAGGTCTGATAATTTGCTTTATTGTTAAAACAATCAACCTAGCCTGAAATGTGCTCAGAAAAAGAATGGTTCTTCTTCTTTTATATGAAAACAAACTCATCCAACCAGCATCAAATAAACCAGCTCTGAATAGTTACATACCAATATCAGACTGGGCTCATAGAGGAGTTAGCCAAAGGCCAATTACAAGCTGATCTAGCTAAAGCCAGTGTATTCTGGACCCAGGACAATCTGGATTTAGGCCAAGAACTAGGATGGAAAGAGCTTTACTGGATGATGAATTATCTCCTGCTGTCAGCAGACAGTAGAAAGACATACATTCTCCTTCTACTGGAATTACGCAGCATAAGATAAGATAACAAGTGCCACTTAAACGTAGCATGAATCCTAAGAAACACATTCTCAATTGCTTGTGATCCTGTGCCTGCTTATTTTTTAACATTTCTGTGAACATAATATGAACTATATATTGCAAAGTTCATCCCTCTGCATCCCATCCCTCTCTGCACATAAAGAGTGTACCCCAAAGTAGTAGTTGGCTTTAAAGAAAAGAAATTATTTAATATTCATATTGTTTTACTGCCTAAGAACTATGCTCAGGATGATCAGTTCTCCTGTGCCAAATGCTTTGTAAATATAGAATAAAATAGTATCTTTCAGAGAGCTAATAAAGTGAGAGCAAGACTAGAGATGAAAGATAAGGAAAATAGGGAAGTAACTGGTGACAGACAACATGGCTTCACTAAGGGCAAATTGCGCTCTACAAATTTTTTGACCTTCTGTGATGGAGTTACAGACTTGGTGGATAAGGGGAAAGCAACTGATATTGTCTACCTGCACTTCTGCAGAATATTTAATACTGTTCCACACAATATTCTTGTCTTGAAACTGGAGAGACATGGATTTGACAGATGAACCACTCAGTGGATAAGGAACTGGCTGGATGGTTGTAGTCAAAGGGTTATGGTCAAGAGCTTAGTGTCCAAGAGGAGACCATTGAGTGGTCCAAGAGTGACATTGGATGGGGCAGTAAACAACTTGGTCCAGTGGAAGGTCCCATGGCAGAGGGGACAGAACTACATGATCTCTAAGGTCCCTTCCAATCCAAATCATTGAATGATTCTATGATTCTAGAAAAATCACACAGAAAAGTAGAGAACACAAGGAAAGAATGTGGTTGAAGCTAGTCAAAGTAACACAGGCTTAGCTCTGCAACTAGCTGGGAGTGCAGGCTTAAGGCCAATTTATTCATTCAGCTAATAGAAGACTCTTTTAATTTCTAACATATTAATATTATCATTGAGATTTTGTTACCTGGGCTCAGGGATCCATTTCAGCTTCTAAATATATGTGAAAACATCAAGAAATCACTTACAAAATGCATTTACAAAATGCATTGTATGGAAAGGTATCAAAAACTTTTGCATCTCAGAATTTTCTCTATATTGGGTAAACATTTGATCTGGTTAAGCAACTGGATAAAAGTCCAATCCTCTGATTGCTCTGAAAATTGTACATAATCCATGCGTCTTAAAAGGTTGAAGGAAGAATCACAGACAGCTATGCTTTATAAAACATCTAAACTCAAGAACAAGGCCAATTAGTTTTAAAAGTTAAGTGCATGCTAGAAAGTCAATAAAAGTCAATCAGAATTAATGCTTGCACATATTCTTACAGCCGTGACATTAATCAAGTGTAAACATAAAGTGGTATATATGGCCAAATTCACCCTTTTCTGGAAAGGTTTTCCACAGAGGCTCACACAGTTTGGGAGGGAGCTCTACATCTTCAAATGTTTCAGTATTATGTAATATGTGTGATGGTGAAGGTGAAAACTCTACACAGTGGTATGCTCAAGAGCAGGACTGTTAGGCAGGATGTAGTAGGACAGGGAGAAAAGGTGTGTAGGATTTGAAAAGTAGCCTTATTGCCCTAAGCTGAGGTTCTTACTTTCTCCATACCCTCAGTAAAATGGTTATCACACACTTTTCTGTGTGATAAAAGAACATTTTATATATACACTGAAGCACATACCAGTCTCTCTCCTGGCTGGTACAAGAAGAATATAACCCATCAAGTCCCATTATTTCCCTGAGAGTTTGAAGCTGTGAGAGCCCAGTGCTCAGCGTGTTCCAGATGTAGATTCTCAGTGCAGTGACAGCTAGCAAGGTTACTCATAAGGATAAGGTGGAACACGCACATAAACATTTATAGAATTAGGTTTTTGGCCTCTGTCCTGGAGCATACACTCTCAATTTAGTACTTGAAGTTTGAAATATTGCCCTCTGAGAAGCTCTTTGTACCACTGTTCAAAATGCAGTTCATCAACTTGCCATTCCCTAGCTGGCTTCATTGATGCTTCACTAGCTCTACTTTTTCTTAGACAAGAATACATATCCCTGTATCCAGAGGCAGTGACAAACGAAGAGAATAAATGCCCTTTTAAGTGCTAAACCTTAAACTTTTATCACTGTTAAAAAAATTCTCTAGACATTATTAACTCTTATGTGGTAAGAAAATAGGTGAAATAAAATGAAAGTAGAAAGTGAATAAATAAGTGTTCCTTAAATAATTTCGGACATACACGTAAAAAGACAGTCTCTTCACCACATTTTTAGGCAATGGCTAATACTTCAGGCTCGTAGCTCATAACTAGAGTTTCTTGGTTCTTAGCTAATTTAACATAAATTTAATTTCTCTCCCCACCTAAGCAACTTATCCAAAAACCTTAATATGTGCTTTTGAGCCCCCACAATCTTATGTTTATGGCCAGGGCTGCAGTGCAGAACATTTCACACCAGAGGAACTCAGCAAGTGACTGGAGCTTGGCAGCAAGGTGCCAATTTGACCCGACACGAGGCTGTTTGCTCCAGGGACCTGTCAGAAGGTGCTGACTTGGCCAGAGAAGAAGAATTGTTCTTTTTACTGCCAATAACTGATCCGCTGCCATGTCAAGACTGCAAGGACTCCATACCCATGTGAACATCAGAGCCAAGAAAAACCTCAATCTGGCCTTTCCAGCAAAGTTGGAAAAGCCTTAATCTTTCAATCCTGAAAGAGGAGAAAATTATGGTTTCTGATTTGAATCTTGAAAAATATCTCGTACTCCATTCATTTAGACTAAACCCTCAGTATTAAAGTACTAAATTCTACAGCACTAAGGGAATACAAAGCCCTAAAATTCTATACAGACACACGAAGTCCCTCACCAAAGCCCATACCTTCCTCTGAAAAAGAGCACTTTGATGTCAAATTTAAAACTCCTGACCTATTTAGCTATTTTATAAAGAAATTGTGTCCTCAGAAAAGGTAACATTATAACTCATACCAATTCTTCCACTGGCCTTCTTCAACTTCAGGCTCTGTTCTAATCTCTTTTATTTTAGTTCATACAGCTAGTTCTCCCCCCAGTTTCAGTCTCAGTCAAACCTTGGGTCATTCATTCCACAGTTGGTTCTGGAGCAACAAAGACAGAAAATAGTTATGCATGATCAAGATGCAGATTATAATGTTTAAATTTGTGCATGTCAAAACTATTCTATTCAGAAAAAAAAAAAAGAAAAAAGTTACAGTTGAAATTAAGAAAGGCACATGCAGAGAGGAAGATAAACAATGTCATGAATATGGTTCATCACAGATTTATTTTTTCACTCCTTTGAAAGACATTCTTCCTAACACCAGCGACCTCGCACAATTTTTTATTTTTTTTTTTGTAACTAACAGGGCATGGAGAATAAAAGTGTGTTCTCTTATGAAATTATCAAACAAATCATCCTGTGTGATGTTGCTGCAATTCCTTGTTCTACTGAACAACGTATGTTAAATTGTTCTAATGCTCTTTGAAATGTGTGAAAATAAACAGGCAAGAGTTACTGAATAATTCATTTAAGTGATATTTGATAAACACAGAAGAAGAGCTTATGTTAAAAACGTCTCTGTGTTTATGTAGCAAAGATGTAGCCTTATGATTGGCTTGTATTTTGAGAAATTCACATTGCTAATTTCAAAAAAGAGTTTTCCTTGTAATAGTTTTGCCATTCAGCCAGTAGTATGTACCTTAGTACACTGTGTTTGAAAGCAAATGTAGTAGATTCATACAAATAGAAGCGAGGGCAATCAGGGACTTTAGAAGAGTCATAAGAGCTTGTTTATGCCATTTATTCAAGATAGGTGAATATTCACCAGGTACAGAAAACCAGTACCTTAAAACCAAGAGTTTGAATCATTCAGAGGCTAATAGTGTTCTCTGAGTCCATAAATAGCTACAAAAAGGCATGTAATTTCCTTTGTAGTTTTTGTTCTTTTTTTTTTTTTTTTTTTTTTTTTTTTGTATGTGTGTGTGTGTTGTTTTGGTTTTGCTTTGGCTTATTTTTTAAAAAAAAATCAAGCACGGGAAGTATATTTTATGACTTTGAAGAAATATTTTAGCTAATGGTATCTCATAGGGAAGATTCTTCTAACTTTATCATGTAAATACAAAGGCACCATTGCAAAGCATCATTAGCATTCTTGCTAAACTCGAAAAAAATATCAAACAAGCAACCTATAATCAAACAGCAGAGTAAATTAGAACCTTGCTTCTCTGCAGGGGAAAACTGAAATGTACAGTTGCCTTTGTGCGCTGCATTTCCACTACAATCAAATGCAAAGTTACCATTCTTAGTTTTACCATTGGAATGTTCAGCAGTGACTAGATAGGAAAAATGAACTGTGCAATGAAAGAAAATAAAACTTTAACTGCACACTATTTACTAGAAGACTATTAAAAACAGAAATGTAGATAGCTAGCAATGAAAGAGTGTGGGGAACCTACAGAATTGATCCTTGGTGATATAACTGTCCAGTGCATCTCAGTTTCTCCTTTTAGTACATCTATAGATGCAAACACTGTAGAACTGGTTTTTCCCATTGAAAAATTTTTATTATTACAAATCATGTGAGGATGTCTTCCCGAGTGTTCTTTTCCCAGGAGGGTTGCTAATAGTTAATGAAAAATATTAAAATCTACATGGTACTAAAAACTAAACTGGAAAATAAATATACAATAAATGAGAACGATTATACTGAACATTTATTAGCTTGTAAGCATACTAAATCAGAGTTTCTTTATTAATATAGCTCAAGCTGCTATCAGAATGTATTTGAATTTATGTCTAGCCTTACATAGTCTTTCTGGGAATTTGAACAATAGTAGTAGATTTGAAAGAATGTAACTGAAAGAGAAGTTTTTATCTAATAAATATAGAAACAATGGAAAAGCTATTATGAAAGAGTGTGTAACATAAAAGGAGTACAGTCATGCTATAGTGTATGGCTAGAAAAAGTTTCCTGGCTCTAAAAAAGAGTTTATTAGTTATTCAGATGCTTAATTTGCTATAACCCTGGTCTACCAACCCCTGAAGCGGCACTAGCATTTTGAAAGTGACCTGAGCAGGCTCACTTTATGGCAAGAAATGGAGAGATGGAATTTTTTGGCACATCGAAGTTATTAAAAGGCCAACATACATGCACATTCTCTCACTTTGGTCACAATTAAGAATGTTATCTCCACCCAATTAAAAAAAAAAACGGCACGATTGACCTCTTTTCATGTCGTTCTTGGTTTCCAGGGTGTAAAATTCCCTTACCTCTTTTCTCTTGACATACACAACCTTATGATTCTCTGTATAACCCTTTCTGCCTATAAGAGGAGCTGAACTAATGATGGATATTGCACAACCAGCAGATAATTTTGAAGGTGCAGATTTCCCCAGTGTACTGACTATGAACTTTAGTAGTTTCAGCATGTAGAGTATTAACTATAGCATAAAATATGAGACCAGTTAGGATGTGAGTTAGGGGCTAAAAGATGTTCAGGGTAAAGTATTCTGAGAATATATCAGTTTTTAAACATCATCTGACTGTGAATACAACGAATCCATCAACCTATCTTAAGCCCGGTTGGCTTGCTTAGTGATTCAAAATAAGTTTTCCAGGTGGTCTTTATCTAGTTAGAGAACAGTGAAGAACTCTCATTTGAAAAAGTTGGGAGCAGATATAATTCATGGCAAAGAATAAAAAATGGAGTTTCCTGGAACACATTACTTAAAATACATTTTGTCACAGTGTTAGCATTTGAAATAATTGTACTTGTTTAGAAATGCTGAATATCCAACTACAGCTAACCTCTTAATACACATCTCCCTTCCTTTTCCTATAGCCTCACCTGTATCCCATCTGGATTGAAATTCCTGAATTTTTATTTATTTTTTCCAGGTGGTAAGAAAGCTCGAAGAAGAGAACTTTCACCATTTACTGATTTCAATATCCACTAACATCCAAAACTCTGCAATATGAGTGCAAACAAAAAAAAAATCAATTATGTTTTCTGGGTTAGGAGACGTTGCAATAATAACAACAACAATAATAATAATTTCAATTTGGACAAATTTAAATCATAATCCTGATAAGGCATCATTTCATGATATAAAGGTAATGGGTAGTTTCATACTGAGCCAGCTTTATTCCTGGAGTGGTGAACACCTCCACTCTATTCTGGGAGACACCACAGACACTGAGCTCTGAAAAAACTTATTCTCCCTGCATGAAAAAAAGCTCTTCTGCATCCATGCAAAAGAAGATATTGCAGTCAAATGTGGACATTTATGGAAGAGGAAGCATGACAGTAAGCTCATAGGTGGGTTAGCTGTGATATGTCAGCTTTAAAGTCCTTAGTGGTAGTGGCAAGAGGAATTGCCTTCACCTTCTGGTGTGAACATTTATATGCTAAGTCTGCTTTCCAGCTCTTCTTATAGGAGTTAGGTGAATCAAAATACTTGGGGCAAATCCAAGTTAAGCACTTAAATGATGTGCAAGCTTTAGAGATAACCTTACATTGGTAATGTTACTAACAAATATATAGCTTTCTATAGAAACCGTCTCTGACTAGAAGTTTTAATAATAATGGGGGAAGGGTATGTTGGATGATATCCTATATAATGAGTATTACTACCAAAATAAAGGTAAAATGAAGAAATTGGTCTTTTTTTCAATATTGATCTCATGGGTATAAAATTGACATTATTCACCAAGAGCTGTCTATTTCTTTTTCTATTTAATTTATTTTTCTCAGCAATAATGCATTTCTTTGCTGCTGTGTTATCCTAACTATTTGATATGAAATCTGTTATGGGTTGCTTAGTCTGTAACGCTCTCACACAAGTTCAGGTTGTCAGTTTATTTTTGCTTCAATAGAAGCTAAGAATTTTTCTGCCATAGACTGATAGCAAAATATATAACTTCTATCTGATTTACACTTCCTTTTTTTGCAGCTTCTAGCTACAAAGAGATTTTAAAATTAAAATAATTATTCATAGGCATTAATTCATAAACAGTATTTGAAATTCTTCAGTATGCTTCCATATATTAGAACAGTAATAATAATTGTATTTCATTTCCATGGGATTTTCCAGGAGCTGACCTTTACAATATAAGCCAATTAGGCCAGTCGGTGTTCCTCTGCTCTTCTGAGAGAGGTGAAATTAGAAAATGTCTTGTTATAACTTTCTGGAAAAGGTGGAAAGCTGAAGAATTAAGAGTTTGAAGTCCTTTCAGTTAATCTCCGTGGACAAGAGATTTCCACATGATTGAGCTACACATGCAGATTTAAAGATCTAATCTCAGTCCCTCTCTGAAAATTTGTATTTTCTCTCTCAGTTCTTTGCTAGGAAGAAGCTCATCACAAATACTGAAGATGAAGCCCCAGCATGTTTCTGAGCTTACTAATACATATTGTTATTTTTAGGTTTTAAGCCATTTTAAGTGGAAATGTTTCTGCAGGCACTTATGGTCTCTCAGCTATCCAGGAGACAAGTTCTAGATTTTGAATCTTTGTCCTGTATCACTACATGATCAACATTTAAGAATTTCCCTAGAGATAATTTCAGCTATATGGACACAGAACTGATGTGTTAGCTTTTACTTTCCAGAATTAGTCAGAGGAGAAAAAATGCTTCACTTAGGACTTTTTATAATAACATGCATAAAAAGGTTTTTTTCAACAAGTGTTTTTAATTGTTTGCAGCTAACTGAAACAAAATCAAACAACATAGTAATGCATGCAATCTTGAAACTAATCACTACAGAATTTCCATTTTAAAAGTCAACCCATTAGATTTACTTCACATACCTTATTTTATAAATGGAGAAGAAATTTAATAAACAGAGAAAGATTAACGGAATTAGGATAGAAGGAATCAAGAGCTAAAGTCCATATGTCTAAAACAGTTTGGGGCATACTGGTTTATATCTACATAAAGAATACTTCCATTCTAAAATGCGGTAGTTTAAAGAAGGCAGTTTGACTGCAAATAAACTTAATCTAAACCAACTGTGAAAGATAGTCTGTTTTTTTTCCTCTTTTATGCTTTATAAATAAGGCAGAGAAATTTTATTTCAAACATATAGACTAATTCGGTAACTTCATTTAACTTTCAGTAATCAATTTTCACTAAAACAAAGAAGAATTTCTATCCAAATATTCTATCTAATTTTCTATCTCAATAGACAGACATGAAAGATTTTTTGTAAAAATTTTATCAAAATCCACCAGAGAAGTTGAAAAACACTGATGAATCATTCCTCCAAAGAGTCAGAATTCAATTAGTGTGCTATATTTACCAGAAAGGAAATTGAATTTTCTTTTTAAAGACGCCTTTTTTCAATTCACATTTCACCTTTTTTCTAACACTGCCTCTACTTTATCATTTTGGTTGAATGATTCAGCCCACTAGCAGTGAAGATGACAGTTCTCACTGTTTTCAAGGCCAGCTCATAGAATGTAGGTAAGCTTCTCCAAATTTCTGATTCACGGAAGTTCCATTGTTTGTGTTCATTGATTAATGCTTGGAGCCGAAGTTAAGCACACCTTCCAGAAAAGCTCCTCATGTTGATTTTTGACTACTATTCGTACAAGGTTTATCACGGGCCTTGGTTACAAGTCCCAGTAAATAACATCTCTTCAAATTGGCACATTAGTTTGATCTATGTTATGGCAAAAATTTCAGTATCATTATGTTTAAGTTCGCTTACACATATTTAGTTTTATCACTTTCTGTTTTCTAGACAGATTTGTCTTTTATCTGATTTGAAACACAGATTAATAATAATACTCTTTAATGCTCTGTTTGATAAACTAAATTGATTGAGACCCTTAATTCTCTACCCGTAAGATGTAGTTTCCACCTCTTTAATGGTGTCTGGGCTCTTCTCCAAACCTAGTTTAGTTTCTCGAGATCTTTCTTGAAATATGGACACTCAAATTACAAATCATGTTTCAGTAATGTTCACATCAGTAGCATAATAGTTACATCCTAAAGGACAATGTAACAGCAATTTTCTCACTGGAATTACGATTAGCTACTACCATGATCATAATACCTTATTTAGAGTCATTGCTCCCTGGAGTAGAATCTCCTGTCATATTTGATTGTCTGTACCTTGGCTTTAGACATAAAACCATCTGTCTCCTATTGAAGCGCATAGTGGGTTACTGTACCTATGAATCAAGTTACCCCGGTTTCTTTGTATTAGTAATTGCCCTTGTCATGTTTTCCCTCTCCTTCGCTAATGAATTTTTGTGTTTTCTTTCATGTCATTGACAGACACATTAAATGTCACAGCTCAAAAGCTGATTTAGAGAGGTAATGTTGTAATTGATGCATAAAGTTCTTCTTTTTCAATTTGTTTCTGAATTGTTGGTTGCAAGCAAACTGCCTGTTGAGACGTACAAACCCTCCTTGCCCTTTTTAGTTTCACAGTTACTCAGTTTGGCTGTGAACTGGTAAAATTAGACTTAAGCTGGACCAGTCTGTATTGTGTAATTCACCCTTTGGCTTAAACTTTCTTCTCCTACTTCATGGTGTTTTTCCATACATCACTGTAAATTCTATTAAGTATTTAACTATTAACACCTGTTAAATGTTAGAGACTTTCTATTTTAAAAGGCAACTATAAATACCATGCCAATGTTCAAAAGTAGCAGCAATACATAATCTCTTTTTTAAAACACCATATTATTGCAAACGCATGTGTGATTATATTACTCACTTTTAAAAAAATACTCAAAGCTTCTGTGTATTTAAAGATAAGCATGTACTTAATTACTCACCGGTTTCCTTTTTGAAATATCACATTGTTCTGATTCTTTCTGCTTCTCTAAAGGTACCATAAAAACCTTATTCACACAGAGTACTGGCTAGCAGCCATGAGATATGCCCAGGTTAGAGATCCCCTGCAGAAACACTCACATATCCTTTGGATACTCCTTTTTCAGAACTGCAGGTCCCCTTTCTCTAGCTCCTGCCACCTCAAATGCCAGTTGGTGCTGCTGGCTCTGCTGAAGGCAGCAGCAGGAGCAGCTGCAGCCACACGGGTGAGGCTGCTTGCCTACCTGAAATCTACTTTGAGTTCAATGCTTGATTTTTGTAATTTCTGTGGGCTAGATACACATTTGTCTTGTATACCTGAACTGCTTGCATGTATCTTTACATAGAGAACTCTGCAATAGGGAAAATAGTGAAAAGTACAAGGAACTAATTTAAAATAACCTAATGAGTATATTTTCCAGATAAAAATTTGAGATATTTTCTGATGAGAATCCACAGAAATGTGACTAAAATCCATGTTTCATCAAACATTCACCTTCTGTGGAAAGTATGCTGCTCAATCCATTTCTTAAAATGGCTTCACAAAACTGGCAGCTGATTTAAGTCAGTATTACCTTTGGAATGGTGCAGGTGAGTTCTAGTGACATGCTATAGTTTCCATGGACTTCCTTTGGGACCACAGATAACTCCACCACAAGTGACTCTTCAAACTTAGTGAAGTTTCCATTGCTATTTTCGGTTTTGTATATAATCAGTCTCTGTATAGTTTGGATCCTTAATACTTAAGGTTAGGAGTTTTTCAGCCAGGATTTTGATTCTGACCATACAATTTTAAGATAGATTCTGAAAACATAATCCTTTCAAACATTTTTGTCCATTCACGTAAGACCAATTTGCATGATCAAGCTCCTAGGGTTTCTCTGAAACATTTTCACTATTTTTCAAAAGGAACCTGAAATCTAGAATCACATTTGGGTTTTCTTCTGTGAGGAACAAAAACTTGGGATATCAGTGCTGATAATCTCATGAAATTGGATAGGAACTGCACAGGTTCTCCAACTGCTATTGGGCAATAATCTTGTCTCTTGACCAGAGACAATTACAAATTCCTTTAGAATAGAGATGGTATTTTCTTCTCTTTTTTGTGCCAATACTGTCAAATATTGCTTAGATATTAAACCATGCAGCTGACTTAAATTCCGTGCAAGTGCCTTATCCAGATTGCCATGGCTGTAATCTTAAAGTGTATTGCCTGAACACTGTAAACAGCAAGCTTTGTTTACTGGGTGATAATTACTTTTCTGGCTTGAACACTTTTCTAATGGGAAAATTAACTATAATAGGACCTTTTACTCAAGAGTGAAATTTCAGACTTTATTGTCTTTCTGAAGCAAAATATCTACAGAAGAGCTGACTGCTATATTTTTGTTAGAGATGAAAGATATGCATGCTTTCTATTTTCCAGCAAAGGAAATATGCTTAAATTCAGCTGCAATTTTCTTCATATTATCTGAGACACTTCTAATAAATGTTAGGGTCAGGAAAGGAATTAGAGTTCACCTGTAAAATAGCTGTGAAGCTTGGAATGGCCATTCCTTAATCTCTGCAGTGATCTATTTCTCTCCTTATTCCTATTAATACTTGTTGTTTACAAGCCACATCATTCTTTCTTCTTCTTAAATGTGGTATTGTAGAGTTCTGGCTAAGATAAGTTGCTCTGAATTACAAAGCAAATCAATGACTCTCACTATAGAGACTTTCAGTATACAAAGTTGAGTCATGTTGTATTTGGGAAACTAATCTTATAACCAGTAGCTGAGAATTGAAAACCCTTGAGTTACAGGTATCTTCAAAGTAAAGTGAAGTATGAAAAGGTAAAAGAATAGGCAAAGCAAATTTGGAAAATGGAAACCTGTGAACACATTTGTCTTGGGAGGTATATTTTAGAAAGGGTAGAGTTAAATATTAAAAATTCACTGTACTAAGGTTAATTGGCTAATTAAAAAAGAATGGTAACCTTTTTTTAAGTTTTAAATTATTGATAAAGTACAGACATTAAAAATAATTAGACTTATTAAGTATATAACATTGTGGCCAGTTTTGTAATACATTTTAAAATACATTTGGGGGTCAGAACTAGATGATATTTAAGATGCCTTCCAACCCAAATCATTCTATGATTCTATGTATTTTTTTATATATGGAATACAACAAAAATATTCTCTCACATAATCTAATCCAAGTCATAGCACTATAAAAGAGCAAGAATATTTTCCCTGTACAGTAAATCCTGTAGTCATTAACATTTCTGATGATTCATGCAGTGGCAAAGACAGAAATGCTACCATTCAAAGCTCTATTTCTTCCATTAATTTTCATGCAGAATGTTTGTTTTGCACTGCACCTCAGGCAAAACATTCCCCTCCTTTCATCCCAGTCTAGGAAAGCCCTGGCTAGGGGGTGATTCTGGAAAACATCTGTAAGCTGGAAGCCATTTAAGCAATCATGGTGTAACCCATCAACTGCCAAAATCCTCAAGCCATGTAGTTCACTTCGAGAAGGGCAGCTTGTGGCAAAGTTTTGTGAAAACATGGCAGGACACATCTTTCTGGCACTTTATTCTGAGAACTTCAGAAGAGAATCCCAAGTTAGGGGAGGATGAAAACCCCAGAAAAGAGCAGAGTTTCAGGACAGTGCTCACATAAACCATCAACACATGATAGGCTGGTCATGACAGAATGATAATTTGTGCATTTTTCTGTGTAGAACAAAAGGAATTCCAGTGATGTAAAGGAAAGGAGCAAAAGTTAAGGGCATCCAAAGCAATTTTAAGAGGGAAGTATTTGATGGAATTTTTGGATCTCTTGGAATTTGGGACCATGTGTCAATAGGTGGAAATAGGAATAGTTTTAGAAAAGGATACATAGATCAAATTATCCAATCTATGTTGATGGAAAGAGTTTAGGAGGCAACATGAGAAGGAACAGAGGTAGAAGTGCAGACAGTTCATAGCCAACAGGAGATTATGCTAAAAGTATTAGCAAATAAATCAAAAGCTCCAAAATAAGTATTTTCTCAGTATTACCTTTTCTAATTAAACTGCCCTTGCGAGAGGATGCTGTGCAATAGCCAATGAAACCTTCTGGGTTCAGGTCTCCATTACGGAAGTGTTTTACACTTTGACCCAACAAACTAAGTCACCTGAGTACTTTATATGCCCTTCTTTTAAAACCCATAAATATTTGGAAAAGGCTGATGCCTGAGTAGTTAACCTGGAGAAAACATAAAATTTGTTTAAGTAAAGATGGGTTTTGGTCACATCTAGCTGAATACAAGGAGTAGGTGTTGATTGATAGATTAGAAATACAAGCCCAGCTCGTCAAGTCTCTCTTCTATCCTTGAAATCCTGAAAACTCACCAACAACAGTTGCACGGGGAGTGCAGAATGGTAGTAGTCTTGGCCCAAATAAGACATTAACCTGCTGGTTAACAATAAAGATAATTTTAATTAAAAAAAAAGATGAAAAGTCAATTTATATTTTGTTAAATACATGTGGATAACTGACAACAGTATCTACAAAGCCTTGAAGAAATTAAAGTCTAGGAACAACTTTTCGTAAAGAACCTCCTGATTAGCAAAGACAAGGGCATGAAGACCTTGAATTTGACATATGGAAGCAAAGGTGTTAACATGCTTAATTAGTTAATTTCAGCAGATTTCATTCTGAGTAATTCAAATTAAGATGGTGAAAAGGGAAGCTGAAGATGAGGTTTTTGAAAAAAACATTGCTACTGAATCAGGGGAGTTTTGGGTTAGATATCAGGTAAGTTTTTCACACAGAGAAAGTTGGGCACTGGAACAGGCTCCCCAGGGAAGTTGTCACAGCACCAAGCCTGCCAGAGTTCAAGAAGCATTTGGACAGTGTTCTCAGACACATGGTGTGACTCTTGAGATCTCCTGTGCAGGGCCAGGAGTTGGACTCCATGATCCTGACAGTCTCTTCCAACTCAACATATTTTATGATTCTATGATTCTATTTGAGAAAAAATATTTCTTTTAAAAATAGGCACAAAGAAAGAGTTTGATTTCAGTTTACTATGAATGATCACAGTAGAATGACTGTGCTCAACAACATTAAAAAGTCCTATTCCAAAGTAAGGTTTAAAGAAGTCTCTAATTTTATGGTGCAAACCCGCACTGAGAACATTAGAGAACTACAATATGGAAAATTCCAATATTTGGCAAGCCAAAAAAGTTTGATTGACACACTAAAGCTAACATGCTACATGAAAAATTAGAAAATTTCTGATATTAGATTTGACAAAAGAACTACTGCAATATGCCATAAAACCTAGACAAAGGTACATAATATCATTCTGTAGTTTGCCAAACTTGAAAGTACCTTCACTTAGGCTCATGTATATTTTGAGGCATTTTTAAACAGCAATTGTTTTAGAAAAAGTTGTTACAAATGGCTTATTTCTGGACATGAAGAAATACTACTTGATAGAGAGTTCCTGTTTTCTGATTTGGCTGAGCATTATAGTTAGTTTTTCACCCGTGCTTTTCTTCTAAATTAGTTTGTTTTAGCATTCTTGCTATCTTATTGAGGTTAGAAATTCTGTGGACTAACCTCATTGCTCTCATACTTAGTTTTTGAACAGTGATTTAATTTTATCCCCAGGTGATTTAATTTTATCTCCAGGTGTCCTTAATCCTCTTTTTTGGTATGCGTGGTTACCTTAGTCTTAGTGAAATAATGTATTTGATCTTTTGAAGAAGTCAGCCCTGTGACATACCTTACTTCTCTATGTTGCATGGCCCAAATCCTTCGTAGCACTCCATTTTCATCAGGATGTGTTAAACTTTCTATTAAAAGAAACTAGGGTCTTAAACACACTTGATCATTTCAATGTGGGAAACTGAAACAGATGGCAAACAAGTTTAATGCACATGAAGTACAGTTCAACCATCTTTGTTAGGAATTATGAATTAAATGTGGCAAATTTATTCAACTTCTGTAGATAAGGACAAACTCAATTCTTAGTTGGCTTATGTATCTTGAGAGACTCTTCTATTAAAGCTACATGTATTTATGTGAGCTAGTAAATGGCAGAGAAACACTTCATATTCAGCTAAGCTTTTTCTACAGACAGCAGCTTTGTATTGCCGCCCAATGAATTTCACACTTAGCTATTCCCTACTTCTAGTCTTAAACAGTAATCCTAAAGATGAATGCAAAATTATTTGAAAGTGAAGTATGTTAATAACTCATAACTATTTTTCACTGTAGAGAAGCTTTCTTCCAGAAATCCTTATGAGTAAAACAGATCCCTAAAAGAATCGTAGTTAGAAAAGACTCTCCTTGCCAATTTGCTTAGAGGAAACGATGTATGGAAAAGGGAAATAAGCAATAAGTCTTTTCTGAAGTATGTTAAAGCCACCAAATATCGTTGAAGCTTCACCTGTACTTCAGAAGTGTAATTTCTTATTTTAAAAATTAAATAGAAACAAATCAGTGACTGTGTGATGGTGTAGCTTTATCACATATGAATGATGGTACAAGTGGTAGCTCTTCCCTTTCAAACAAGATGTGATAGTCATTAAAAACACACTTTGGTGTTGTTCATCATGGGGACAACTTTCCTGTGTTTAAAACTTTAACTTAATTTAAAATTAAATTCCACAAAGGTATGAGAGCAGGTTGTCCTACCCAAAGTGTGATCTTGACTCATGGAAGGCAGAAATAGGCATAATGAAAGCAATTTAAGTGTCCGCTAAGGTGTTAGATTATAAACTTAATTATAATAGGTGCTAATCCACAGACATCACAAAGGCATCTATTTTTATTGATTTTTCTTTCAAGTAGCAGGTTGTCAGATCGTGATCACTGTGGAAAATTTGCAGGGTATTAATCTCAAGTAAGCTACCTGTTCAGCCCTTAGGCTGCTACAAATCTTCCATGCTATCTCTCCTTAGAAGTAGTAGTGGATAGACTCCCATTCTCTTCCATCAGTTAAATCTCATCATTCCTGAAAGTGACTGCAGACCCAGAAGGTAGAAAGCCCCGAGAGGTCTCTTTTGCATAGGCAGAAAACGTCCAACAACAGCAGGCAGTTGTGAGCTACACAATGAGGTCTGGAACTGCAGCCTGAGGTTGCAGGAATACTGCTTTGATTCACTCCACAGCTCCAAAATACTCAGGCATTTATTTACAGACAAGTAAATTGGGGTGCATAATTACTTGTAGTGTTTTTATGAAACAATAGCTGTTCTTACAACAGAACAAATCCTTCATGTTCAATGAAGTTCAGTGATGTTTTCTGTTTTGATTTTCCAAAAAATATTTTACTTAGTATTGTAATTGTAAAAAACAGCCAAAATGCATGACAACAGTGTATTTGGAAGGCCTTAAAACTCACTTTGAGGCAAATAATTAAAAAGCAGCATTTAAAGTTTCATATTTGGGAGCTTAAATTTTCATTTTTGAATACCTGAATGTGGCCAGCACACACCACAAAACTGATCTGGACTTCTGGAAAAGCACAGTGTAAGCGCCTTTGGTCAGTTGGGTTTCTTGGCATAGAGATGCTAATGGGTTTACTCTGGTTCACAGAAAACCAGAAAAGAAGGCTTCAGTCATCCTTGGCTGGAAAGACAATCTGTTTCATCCTAGTGGATGATATTGAAGCCTTAATTATCTTTGCCACTTCTGGGGGAGGGGGCAAAGGTCATCAATCCTTAGGAAACTATTCATCAGTGTATGTGACTGTTCTCACCTCCACCTCAAATGAAAGGCATGGTCTTTCTGCTAAGATTTCTCAAACATTGTAGGATACATATTAGTAGGAAAATTAAAAACAGTCCCCCACTAAAACACTCTGGTGTTTTAGGTTCTTTTTTCCTCTGGAAAGCGGATGAAAGAGACCATGAGACACATGTGACATCTTACTGTGTGACTTAATGCGCTACTGGCAGCCACTTGGATGCTGTGGTGATAAGGGTGGCAAAAAAGCCTATATAGAAGAGATTAGCCAGGGATTTGGGAGAAAGGAAGCCAAGTGGCAATCAAGCTGGCTGAAGAAAATAGAGGGAGCACAGAGAGGATTGTACAAGAAGCACCTGCCTGCTCTGAGTGTGTATTTATTTCCCTTTAACTATTTCCCATGAGTTAGACAGCACTGGTAGCTGCAAATTCAAGCACCTTTAGAGTCATTGGATATCAGCTTGGCCCTGTGATCCAATAGCAGTAATTATCTGTCATTGTACAAGAGCACCTGAAAGCTGCTTTTGTATAGCTAGAACACTTTATGTTAGAAAAGCAAAATTGTATCTACTACTTGAAATTGCTGGGTGAGATATTTTATGACTAGGTCTGAGATACAGTAGATCTTCCCCTCTCTACCACAACCTCCTTTCTTTCTTTTCTATATTCTTTTTTTCTCTTCTGTTTTTTGATCCCCTCCAAAAATAGGAATATTGATTGCAATATGTAGGACATTGTCTTCAATGATACATAAACACCGAACAATAAAAAGAGAACATTTTTTGCCAGCCATAATACTATCTAGAACTTTATTTTAATATGATAAAGTCAAGTAATTGCCCTTTGGCCACTATTTAATTACATGAGAATATTAGTACTAAATGATGTACCTTAAGAACACTGAGTTAGGATTTTCTTGTTTATAGCCTAAAAATTTTCCCCAGGTTTTGTCTTTTATATGAAAGTAAAAAAAAAGAATCACACAAATAAATAAATGAAGCAGCAAGATTTTTTTTTTAAAAAGGAAGAGTAGTAATTTGTAGTACAACAATATATGAACAGCTGAACCTTGGCCTCAAATCTGATTAGTCTTACATGAGTTTGTAAGTAATGGTTAGTTCTTATTTTTCTACAATTTTTCATCCAGTGATCTTTATTTGGCCTATAGGACCAGCTACAATTAGAGCCCATCATTTTTATTCACACTGCCTTAAAAGCAGATGTATTCTTTGCCATCTTATGTTGCAGGTTGCAATATGGGACTACTTTTGCTAATATTCATCAGAGAACCAGCACACGCTATGTCTACTGTAGTTTTCGTTTCAGATAAGTATCTAGATACACATAACATTTTCTGGAAGATAAATATTTTTTATTAATAATTCAGCACAGAAGTCTATTAAATCAAAAGTTAAAACATGAAATAATTGAAATATCCCGTGGAGATGGTACTGTTCATAGATTTTTAATGAAACTTAGGAGTCTAAGTCATCAGACAATTCTAAGGTCTCACTTCTCAGTGAACGTGCCATAATGAGAAGTGACCCAACTTCTCTACCTTTTCTACAGATGACATGAATGGAAGAGAAGATATAAAAGCATCATAAGCTTATAAAAAACAGATATAAGACTTTCAGAATCTCAGCTAACGCTTCCCTCCCTAAAACAAACCCATAAACTGAAAATGTGGATGCCCCATCGCTAGAAGTGTTCAAGTCCAAGTTGGATGGGGCTTTCAGCAACCTGATTTAATGGAAGATGTCCCTGTCCACGATGAGGGGATTGGGTGATCTGTAAGGTCCCTTTCAACACAACCCATTCTGTGGTATTATGAAATGCTAGTTTTACATGATGAATGTGCTCCTTGCCTTGGAAAAACAAAATGAGGAATACTCAAAGGCTTGTAAAAAAAAAAAAAAATACAGGGCCTTTATAAAGATGGAATGGCCCTTGAGAGGTCACTTTGTTCAGTCTCAGTCCCTGAGAAAGCATCAGCCATCTCCAATTACCTCATTACCTTCTCTCATAAACCTGCAGTGATGGAAACCCTGCACAGTCTCTTTCACTGGCTTACTTAACAAGTGAAAAGCTTTCCTCACATTTAACATGGATCTTTCTTGCTGAAGCTTAAAGCTATTACATCTGGTCTCTACCCATTGTGAACATAAATAATAGATTATTCCCTTCTCTTTGCAATAGCCTTTTCATATTGTAAGCCTGTTGTGACATCCCCCTTAGACTCTATTTCTGTTTACTAAAAGAGCTGAAAAAAACAAAACAGCTTCTCCCATAAATAAAGCCTTGTAGACCTCTAGGCAAAGAATTGTTGTTTTTCTTAGTGCACTTCAATGGGTCTACATCTTCCTGAGGTGCCTCTTGAAACATCAAATGAGGTTAGGTCTAACCAGTGAGAATTATTACTAAAGAATATTTCCAATAGCCTGGCTGACATATTCAAGTACAATGATCTTCTGTGTACCTGCATGGCATTAAAAGGCTCATTTGGCTTGTGATCTACAGCAGTTCCCAGAGCCTTTCTTCAGAACAACTACCTACCTAGTTGTTTCACATCTGTTCTTGTGAACCTGAATAGTCCTACCTCTTTCACTGAGGTTTTATTTCAATGTCAAAAGATTTTTGTTCAAACCATATATCTTTATACATATATGATATGTATGACCATATTATTTTATATATATATATATCATGATATATAACCAAATATCATTATGAATTGTAAAATATGCTCTAACTTTCCAAATTTAGGTTGTTGGTAGCTTTCATCTCCTATGTCATTAGCAAAACCACTGAACATAAAAGACCTAACCTGTGAAACGTGTCTACTGAGTTTGGTTAGATGCTTCCTTCCAGTTTGACCGTGAACGCACTGATATCTGTTCTTCAGGTACTGTTATCACTTACTGTTAATCGCTTCTTCACTGCAAATTGTATTTCTTCATCTTCATGAAATCTTAGAATGATTTGGGGTGGAAGGGACCTGAAAGATCATCCTGTTCCAAACCCCCTGCCATGGGCAGGTACACCTTCCACTAGACCAGGTTGCTCAAAGCCCCCTCCAATCTGGCCTTGAACACTTCCAGGGATGGGAGATTCACAACTTCTCTGGGCAACCAGTTCCAGTGTTTCACCACTTTCAAAGTAAAGAATTTCTTCCCAATATATAATTTAAATCTCTCCTCTTTCGATTTAAAGTCATTGCTCCTTGTCCTATTGCTACATGCCCTTATAAAGAAGTCCCTCTCCAGCTCTCTTGTAGGCCCCCTTCACATACTAAAAGGCTTATAAAAGGTCTCTCTGGAGCCATCTCTTCTCAGGGCTGAACAATCCCACCTCTCTCAGCCTGTCTTCGTAGAAGAGGTTCTCCAGCCCTCTGATAATCTCCTCTGGATTGGCCCCACTATATACACTATATTCATATGTTCATGATCCCAGGGCTGGATGCAGTACTCCAGGTGAGGTCTCACCTTAGCAGAGTAGAGGTGGAGGAGAGGATCACCTCCCTTGACCTGCTGATCACACTTCTGAGAATATCACAGGAGACTCTGTTAGGAGCCTTACTAGTGCAAAGATACAGAACAGAACACAAGGTCAGGAAGGAAAGAAGGAATTCAGATTTATCTGATTTGCTAATCTGAATCCAGTTGGCTGCTACTAATCCTTTTCTTATCTTGTAGATGCTCACAAATATTTGATACCATCATTCTTTTGAGTTGTTTTTTTCGTGGGATCGGAGTTTAGATGTTTGACCTACAATTTACTAGATTAGCTACTTAAAGTAAAACCAGATAAATAAAATAAAATGATAGTTTCTTATCTGTATATGTATGTAGTTAATCTCATGTATCATGCCTACTTTACACCTTAATGGTTCTGAAGGTGCTCTGAGAGTCTTCTAGGATAAAGTTCACCAGGTCCAATTTGTGACAATAGGTGTCTTGTCATATTAACCTATAGACCAGATTTTTTCTGTGCTGTAAAATGAGTTCTAGCCACCGTGTTTTTGTGATAGTCATAGCTTGAATGCAGTCCTTGCCGACAGATCACAAAGATTTTAAAATCTGGTATAGCATCATTATGGAATACATTTGTAAGATAAAGCATCTAATTTTAAGTGGGTTTATAAATGTTGCAAGATTTAGCTCCAAAATGATCCTCCCTGGGTGTGCAATACAGTCACAACATAAGCAAACAGACACTTATATCTATATTGTCCCTGATCGAGCTACTGACAAGTGAACACAGGCCAGTCAGGCTGTAGTGCAAGTATGTCAAGCTTGCCAGAAAACCTAGGTACCTGTTCTGACTACTAATTAGGCTAATAAAGGTTCTACTGCTACATTTTCTCTGCTAATTATTATCCTCATTACTAAAACTAAACTTAAAGATATAGTAGGTATGTATGCCAATGCTCCAGTAACTCAGCTGATGATATATATCTCCTAAACCACAGTCATGTACCCCTTAATAAAATACCAGCAGAGACAAGGGAAGAATCAGTAGAGTTAAAATGTGTTCTGTTTATGGTATTTTTTGGCAACAGATAGTTATTTCCTGTAATTCCTTCTTTATGTGTCACTATGTGATAAATTACTTTGTGGTAGTGTTTTTTTCTTTAATCAAAAAGACTGAATTCAAGTGTCCTTTGCCTTAATTATCTATCAGACTTATTGTATAGCTCAGTTGAGTTATTTGGTCACTATATTTTAATTTACTGACTACATAAATATGTAAATGCTTAAGATATAAATTTAATCCACTTTAGTAGATATTTAGACCAGTAAGATGTATAATCATGTATGTACTGCCAGTATACATATTCTAATTTTCATATATAACTCAAATGCATAAAAACAAGACACATGAAAACAAGCAAATAAGTTTTAAATATGATACAGTATGTAAATAACTATAATCACTCACTATACATTCACAAAATAAAAAAATCATCATGCAACGTATTAGTACCATTTGCTATTTTCCTTTATTACTCCCTAGAACTTCACTTCGTGATGATCCTTTTATTTATTGAAACTATAAAGAAAATTGTTTGGAAGCCAGTGATAAAGCTTTCAGCATTGAAACATTTTGAAAGACCTTTGCAGTCCACTTGCTAAGTCTCAGGCACAAGCCAACATACAGAAGGAACATAAAATGCAGTGAAATGCTGAAGCCAAGGGGAAGGCAAGCGGTGTGGGTATGGCAGAACTGGAAACATATTTCAGGTTCAATTTAACATAATTTTAAATTAGTGCTGGAGCATTCAACTAGAATAACGCTTTCAAAAGCCATTAACGTACCCCAGAAACAGGCAGAGGGCACCCTGAGGGGTCATATGAAGCACAACCTGCCCTGTTTTCACTTCAGGGTTTGGTCTGACCCAGACCAGGCAATAGGAAAGGGAAAGGAGTTATCTCAAGAAGAATTAGGATTCCGTGAAACTTTGTGTAAAGGTAGTTTAAAACTGGAACAAAATATTTCTTTTGCTCCAGTCCTATGCCCTCCAAATCCTTCATTTCCCCCATGAAGAGAACTCAGAATTGACTAAGCCTGGAAAATGCTCATGGAGTTATTCATCTGATTTCTTGTTTTGTATCCATGGTAAAGCAATCTGCTTGATTGCCAAGAGACCTTTTTTGTTTGGTTGAATTCAGAGAGAGGTCAGAGAAGAGGAGAAGAAAAAGAGGTTTCAGGGAAAATGAAAACCACACAAGGAAGAAATAGTAATGCAGGTCAACTTAAAGTTTAGAGTTTGTTGGAAGACAAGCATTTGGTTTTGTCTGTAGGTTACCTAACCTTTTTCCTTGACTCCCACTCTTTATCAGTTACTTATTTCAAAAGAAAAGGCCATTTCAACATGAGAAGATGAACTATTTCTTTTAAAAAATGTCAAAAGTATTTTGAGTGTTCAGCTACTAGAATATTTTAACATTTTTGAATACTCCTTGTTTCACTTTTTTGGCAGAAAGTATTTGCCCACACAATCTCTTTAGAACTGCAAGTAATTGTGAATTTACTATTTGATAAGGAAAAAAACCCAACAATCCAAAGCTATCTGCTACTGAAAAACATAAGATTGCCCAGGTAATAATTATTTGTTGCATTTGTGTGGCTTTAGGCTTTACATCTGCAGATTACCATGGTACTTCTGTTTTTAAGCAAAATTCCTTGAGGCACATAGATCCTGAAGATTTAAACTGTTCACATCATTCTTTCTCTTAAAAAAACCCAAAACCAAACCAAATTTGTATTCCTGATAAACAGCATGCAAGAAAATACAGAATACTTCAGTTGGAGAAATCTTTGCAAAATCCTCAAAGCTTTTTTTTAAAAATCCTTTTCCTATTAGGACACCATCAAAACATTTCAAGGAACATTTTTGTCATTTTTATTTTAAACTAAAAACACAGTAAGACACTCCGTAGCTCCAAACATAGACACAGAAAGGCCCTCAATTTTAGAGCAGTTCAGTGGTAGGTTACACGTGGGAGACAGTCCTGTCTTCTCCCAGTACGCTCTGTTGAATCTTTTAAACATTACAAAAAAAGCCATCGACAGTCATGTCTGCCCCTGGATTATCAGAGACCCCAAATGAGCACTCTTATTATTAGACGAAAGCAAATCAATTTAGGCAACTGTAACCCAAGACTGAAAGATTATGAAAGATTAGGTTGAGGATTTGAACTATAGATTATAGAATATATGTTATACTAAAGAAGCATAGAATGGTTTGAGTGGGAAGGGATCTTAAATATCGTCTAGATCCAACTTCCCCTCCATGGGCAGGAATGCCACCCATTAGATCAGGTCGCACAGCCAACCTGACCTTGAGCACTTACTAGTGGTACTTAGGTGAAGCAAAACTACAAGTTTAAGATGTGAAGTAATCCAGTTGCTAGAACAAGAATTCACTACCAGCCCAGGGGAAGACTCCCACCTGCTTCAGTCTGAAACCTCTTTGTATCAAGTGAGTGTGTGATGTTGCTATGCCAAAATTAAGCTGAATCATGGTTTGCAGTAATTTTCTCAGTAGGCCTTAAAGTAGGCCTTAATTTTTAATTAAGGCTTGAATTAATTACCTTTCTATTAAAATTAGTGGGCTCTTGCTCCGTGTTTTTTTTTCCTTATAAGCAAAAGCTGTACTTGTGTGAGTCTGTTTGTGGTTATCCCAACATGAAATTCCACATCTGGTCATAGCACAACGTCTAAACCCTGTCAAATGGAGGAGTATTACCTTATTTATGTAAAGAAAAGTTAGTCTGCCAGCTCTCTAGTGATATGAGAAATTTATGTGATGAGAAAAATTGTTCCTTCCAGAAACAGATTTTTTCCAAATAAGTCCAATTTACCTCTTTACTCACTGTATCCTTTGGGATGCTTACTGCACTTCTGAGGATATCAACTTCTTTGACGGTCATGTCTGGAGATACCCACTGAGAAGGCTTGGTTTACTTTTTAATCCACTTTGTCAGTGCTTGTGATAAGATCAAATGTTTGTGCAAACGACTCTTCATTGTGCTAATGAGGGACTGAATTTTGTTGAAGTGGATTTTTCCTTTAAATTCTCAGAAAGTTTCACAAAGACTTTTGATACAAATCAAGTCCTTAGGAACAAAAGCCTTTACCTGTTACTGTAGTCTTGGGAAATGTAACATTTCTGTAAAAAGTTCTCCCTCCCTGTCCTAAGGGTCCATTGCTGATGATCTGACGTGGTTGAAAAGAATGACCTCAGTGAGAACCAAAACACTGGGTTAAGCTGTGCCACTATACTCGCTTCTATGATGGCAGGCAGCAGCAACACACAGCGTATACAGTTAAGATATCCTCAGCTCAGCTCTCTCAAATGCATCCATTCCTGCAAAGGCAAAGTAGCAGTAATTGGTGCTCAAAGCATTGAAGATTAATGATTAGAAATAGGACAGACCACAGCAGGGGAAAATTCTATCACAGCTTCCCAAAGGCATCCAAACAATAATGCATCAGCTTTTTCAGTCAGGTCTAATTTTATCTTCTAGCTTTTCCAGCTAGTAGTGGGGGAAAGGTGTTGCTGTGGATAGTTTAGTTAATGTACAAATACATCCTGGATAAAAGTGCTCTGCAAAATAGATACCAAAACAACTCAGGACTCTAATGAAGTAACTACAAGTTCAAAGACAAACATGAAGAGTATGGCAAATCTCAAAGACATTACTTAGGAGAAATTTTAGTTAAAGGTCTGTCACATGTGCCATGGAAAGACTGGCTGCAATACCAAACTTACCATGTTGTTCATAGATGCCAATTGAGAGAAAGAAAGAAAATGTTCTGGTAATGCACTGGCTGGTTCCCAGGATACCACTTTCAGCTCTAGTGTTCCCCATTCCTGAGGGATGTGAAGCAGCAGAAAGTGGTCTACCAGCTGGGACCATGTAGAAGGGGTCATCCGTAGGATGGAAACAGACCTTTGTGTTTAAAGCTTAGAGAGACCTTAAGACACTTGGGGACATTCATCTCATTCAGTATATTTCTCTGAAATACCTTTTATTTTGAAACTTAGATACAGAAAGTGGTGAACTGGGTGGGTCTTTGGGTTGATTTACTACTGTAATTCCAACATTCAGGTTGCATCCATACAGGATGAACAAAGAGCTTAAAGAAAGATAAGTTCACAGTGTCCTAGGTTTATAAAATTCCTGAAATTCAACAGACCCTTCCACCATTGCAGCAGTAACTATTTCCCTCAGTTCCTAATTGCTCTGAATTCAGCAATCTTTTAACAGTCAGGTGTGTACATTTGCCAGGTATGTGCATGAGCAAAGAGAGACAGAGAAGACAGCAAGGGCCATGGACCAAAGGAGAAATACATACTTCCTTTCAATGACAGGACACCTGCATGAACTCTTCTGTAGTTCTGAGATCAAAATTTTCTTCACCTGTCCAGGCTGCCAGTCTACAATCACTATCACAGTGTCACCGATACAGTACAATACACAAGCATGAGCAAACAAGCAGATAATAAGACACAAGGTTTCATTAGGTTGAACACTTATCATGGGTTTGTACACAATTAATTATCCATAATCAAAATCTGATCACTCAGTTCAGGTATACAGGCAGATAGGAAACCCTCATCTGAGGTCGAACTTCCAAGGAAAAAATGCGTGAGTCTGCTGAACACTGCACAAAATCAAAGAAGTAGTTGGCAAAACCCAAAGCAGTCTAAAACTATTAAGACAATAGTGAATTTGGGACCAATATTGGGACCAATACACCTAAGTGTAAGGCAAGTATGAGAAACTGCCTTTGGGTGAATATCATTGAAGTATAGTGAAAAGGAGTGTTGGCTTAGCAGGAGTTCTCACCAAGCCAAAACTAGCAAACAGGGCATAAAATCAGCAAACCCAGGGCTGGCGGGGGAAAGAGTAAAATTAGCTTGGGCTGTTTATGTGTGAGAAGGAAAAGAGAGAATAGTGGGGAAAGCAAACTGTGCAGTCAGGGCTGTTCTGGATCCCTCTGAGCAGCCCTGCAGCTGATCAACTCAGGGCAGTGCTGGTCAGGGAGCCTCCCGTTCTGGCTGCACTCCACGTCTGACCAGCTTCTTTAGCCCAAGGAACCAGGGTGCTGTCCTTCACGTGAATGCAGGGGCACTGTAAAAGGGATGGTAGAGGGACTGGACCTGCCCTAGCACATACATGGCTTAATGCTGATGCCACAGGCTTGGCTTCCTCTCCTACTTCTCTCTGCAAAGGAAATTCAGGAGATTAGTTGCAGTTTGATTGAGAGCACTTGCCAATCAATCTGACTCACTTTTCTATTAACTCTCACCACAGACTCTGAACAGTACTCAGAAGGCAGTAAATTAATCCTTGCTGATCGGAACTGGGAAATGCAGTGATCACATAGACACAAAGTACTTGGAACAACAGAAGCTGGACCAGAGTTATAGGGTCAAACAGAATATGGACTTCTGCAGTTAGGACATTGCATTCTCACTTCACTGCTGCTGTATTTCATGACTATATGCTAGGCATCCTTGCAAACTTCCTAAACTCTTGTGAGACTTTCCAGGAATTTGAGTAGAAGTTTAATGATGATATCTTGGCAAAGCAGACCTTTTTGCAGTATATGGTGATTCTAGTGGTAAATTATTCTTTTTAGTAAGAGCAGTATAATTTTCCAGTCCTGAGTCTAACACAGCAAGTCATTCTGGATATTACAGGGAAACTCCCAAACATTCTCTTTGATAAAGATTATTATATACTGCATGACATTCAACCTCCAGAAAAATATAGATTTTTAAAATAAAAACAGAAGTGCTTCACTGATAAAAACTAATTGACTTTTACAATTTTTACCAAGTAATTATCTGCATGAAAATAAGGATACTTCTCACGGTGTTTTATCAAAAATTTTTGTAGCATATGCATGATTTAATAATTCACATCTGCTTAAATAGTAACATCAAGTACCTTTATTTGAATTATTTCAATCAAAATGGAATCATATTGCCAAAGTAAGAACTTGTACATTGAATCATTCTAAACTAAAAAACTTCTGTGTAAGTCTTTGTAGGCAAAATTTACCACATCATTACAGAGTCAGTCCCATTTAAGGTGGAGAGCAACAGAATTCATCTACAAGCAATCCTTTTGGAACAACTATACAGGGACTACAGGATCGTCTTTATGAGAAATGTCAATACCTAGTGTGTTCTAAGACCATGCTATCACAGCAACTCTAAAACTTTTACAAAAAAGTTAAAAAAAAAACCCAAAAAAACCAAAACAAAAATCAAAAACCCAACAAAACAAAAAAGAAAAAACAAGAGAGAAAATCACATCATCTTCCAAAGCATGAGATGGTATGGATGAATGAACAGCAATGACACAAATGAGATAAGATTGGATTTAAAGAGTTAATTTTAAGGTTTACTTCTTGGATCCCCCTTTTTCTGAAAGCAATAATTGTACTGTTTATACAGCAGAAAGGTTCTTACTCCGATATAATATATGCCTTTTTAGGCTAATAGTCCTTGAAGACTGATCCATGCACAGTGCCTTTCACCCTGTAATGAAGTACAGCAAAAGAACAAAAGTATTGTTTCAGCATTTATATAGGTAAATATGATTAGTCACATAGGGTAGGAGGAAAAACAAATCCTGAAATCTATTACTGGAGACAAGGAGGTTTTGGTGGAAGTAACACCTGCAATAGCAGTTTTACTCTGATCCCTGGATAGTTACACCTAGAGGCAGAATTTTCATTGTGGTCTGGGGGGATATTGTGCATAATGAGCACAACTGGATTTAGTTTGCATTTTTGTTTTGATTTAATTGAGGATTTTTTTCATCATTTCAGACATAGATGTTCAAGAATAAATGTTGATATTTCATTAAGTACCTTAAAGTTGTACACTTCCATATTTAATATACATAATTTGAAGATTAGTACCAAATTATCTGCTCTGGACCATAACCCAAACTGATAAACATGGATGGTGTTGCCCATATGTAAAAGGGGATTTGGACACAATCACATTCCCATGGGACACTTCGGTGTGGGAAAAATGAGAGAAAGAGATTGCCACCATATTTTCTTACTGAAAGTTTTCTTCCCATTCATTCTAGTAGGGAAATAGAATTTGAGACCAGCTTGCTACGTTTGGATCTCATCAGTGGGTTCCTTTTTCTGAAAAAAAAAAAAAAAGAGATCTTTCGGAGAAAAGAGGAGGAGAGAGAGGGGACAAAGCAAGGAACTGGAGAAAAAACTGAAAGAATATGTCTGTCTCCCTTTCTTCTTTACTTTGGGAAAAAAGCAGGGACAACAATGAGTAAATGAGACACTGCATCCAGGCACAATTCCTTTAAAATCATATCGCTCCTTCCAATATTAAAATCAAGTGGCAAGAATCTCATTGAGGTGCTAGAAATAACCTCAGGGTAATGGTACACATTACTACCAGCACAGTACTAAGAGGAAATACTGTAGATCTATGCAATATTTTTATCACTTTACTGGGAAAATACAATTCTAGTCTATGATATTTTTTTCTACTCGAAAATTCCTGCAATGTGAATCTGTGTGTACATCCATGTGCAAGGAGGTTGGCTGTATTCTTCAACTCATTCAATGGAAAATGAGTAAAAACTGATTTCCTATTTTAGTAGCAGGCTAGCATGCATCACTGAGACATGTAAATTTCTTTTGCAGGTACAAGGCAGAAGGTAAAGAGACCTATGATATCTGTAGCTTGTAGTGTTGGTATATAGAGTTACATAGAACTAAACTGAAAGATATTTTTCCTAAACTGTGTAAATTTGCAGAGATTAATCTCCATATTTGATTTTTTTTTACTACCCAATCAGCATACTAACTGATTTCACTCATTTTTATAAATAACATTTGTCTTCCTATTGCCATTCAAATATAATTTATTCTAGGCGGAGAGATTACAGACCTTGATTTTATCTGAAATGTCTTTGAGTCATAGTGAGTAAAATGACTCACTTCCATCATCACTGTTCAGTAAAATGATTCTGGTATATCAAAATTATCTGTTCTGTCTAGTCCACCCTGTTCTATTTATTTTCCTAAAACTTGATTTCTGATGAGCAATGATTTAAGGCAACATTTCAAGTTTTCCCTTATTGTTTTTCAGACCAATCTTTCACTATTATATCTCCCAGCTTCCAGACCAGAAGAACCTGCTATTTTTGTAGCCATTGTCAAAGGTACTATTTTGCTTCAGATAGATTTTGCATTCTGATTCAGATTCCAGTCAGCAATATCAATATGAGATCCTACTGGGAAAGGAAGAGCTGATTGCTCCTCAGAAAATCTCACTCTGACAGACAAAGAGAAAGCTTGTCTGGTTGATTTAAAGGAATGTAAAGTCTAGGAAGTTATCTTAAGTTATCTTAAGCTCTGCCAGGGGAGGTTTAGGTTGGATATTAGGAAGAAATTCTTTACAGAGAGGGTAATCAGGCATTGGAATGGGCTGCCCAGGGAAGTGGTGGATTCTCCATCCCTGGAGGTTTTTAGGATGAGACTGGATGTGGCACTTAGTGCCATGGTCTAGTAACCACGGCAGTGTTGAATCAAGGGTTGGACTTATGATCCCAGAGGTCCTTTTCAACACGGCTGATTCTACAATTCTATGATTCTATGTGGTGCATGTGACACAGGGTCAACTTTAGTTCTAGACTCTCCAGAAGAAGAGAGACATGGACATATTGGAGTGAGTCCAAGAAAGGGCTATGGAGGTGACTAAGAGATGGAGGTACCTGACATAGGAGAAGAGGCTGGGAGAGAGGAGTCTGTTAAGCCTGGAGAAGAGAAGGCTTAGAGGGTTCTTAGTGTGTATCAATACCAGAATGGGGAGCTGCAGAAGATGGATGCAGACTCTTCTCAGTGGTGCCCACTGAGAGAACAGGAGTCAATGGGCACAGACTGAAATACAGGAAGTTTTGTTTAAACATAAGAAAAAAACCCACTTTTTTACTGTAAGGATGGTTGAACACGAGAACAGGTTATCTAGACAGGCTGTGGTGTCTATCTCTGGAGATATTCAAAATACAGGTGGACATGGTCCTGAGAAATCTGCTCTAGCTGACTGTGCTTTGAGGAGGGGTGTTGGAATGGGTGGCCTCTGGAGGTACCTTTCACACTCAACCATTGTGTGATTCTGGTAGGAGTTAACCCTGATAACAAACTATCCTTAGGATGTATACGGTGCAGCATTATAGGGGAATACTAAATAGATCTCTGTTCCCTGAGTCAACAATGCTTTTCCTTTAATAACAAAATGGAGTTATATTTAATGTGCTTCCTGTGTCCTTGTTTGACAACCATGTTTATGCTAAAATATCTGCATGCCTATAATAGCCAAGGTAAGGGTCTTTACCGATCAGCCTGAAAAACAAGAAACACATTTGCTTCTTTCAGTACTATACTAGCAAGCAAAGAAAAGCTGAAGAAAATAGAAGAATTTTATGCCAGAGAGTGTGCATCATTCCACTTTGAGGTAAATAAAACCTATTAGCACTAAAACATATAATGGAATTTTGTATAAAGCATATCAGTTTAGTACGGTTTAGTGCAATTTTTACAAGTTTCAACAAAACCAGTAATTAATCTTCCAAATGGAAGAAAAGGAGGTTTTGCTGATTTCTGAGGCATCAAGCTACAAATAATGTTTTCTCTTTTAGGAAACAAAATAACGTGAAAGGTATCACATGTATAGGAAGAACAAAAGAAACTTCCCATGCAGGCATGCAGGTACTATGCTGAAAATTGACTGGAAAGTGGTCTTTCTACATCTCTATAATTTTACTATTTTTTCCTCATCCCACTCCAAAAATATCACTGACTCCAAGCCTTGCATTTTGTTAACAATAGCAGAAGAAAAAAAAGGTGCAGCTTACTAAAGTTCTGGCTTCTACCTGTAAGGGGACTGATATTACCTACTTTGAACGCCTGATCAGCAGAACAGCATCCAACTGAGCAGAATATGGGGCAAGAGCAGATGTTTGCATAGCTCAAAAATTGTACCACTAGGCTAGATCTTGGAAAGTCGTTCCATTTTCTCTCGTGCGTTTTTAGACCTGCAGTTCATAGAGTAGTACAACCTCTTTTTCCCATTCCTCACTCAAAAGCAGAGGCCCTGAAATGTCAGATGCATATTCTCCAGCTATGTAGTGGTGTTTGGCCAAGGCAAAAGAGTCCTGGCCAAGCAGAAGCAGATAATTTTTATCTCCACGAGGTGCTTTCACTGTAATTTAGATAAAGGCACCCTCTGGCCCATTTCCTAGAGGTAAAGAAAAGAAAAAGCTGACCACACAGGGGCAAAAGGTAATACAGAAACTTCGAGCAAGGGACCTGCATTTCAAAGTTAAAATCCTGTCTAATCCCAAAGATACTATACCCTCTTGCTTCTTCAAGCTGTTCTTTGTGTTTCAGTACCTGCTATCTTCAAAATAGATGTTTTCCTTCCAAATAGGAAGCTATTAATTGTTAAACGATGGTATTTCTTTTGCTTTCCCAAAATCTATTCTAAAATTGCTTCCAATGTCCGTGCTATTACCCTATGATAAATACAAATTTATGTGTCAGTCCCTCCTTCCTAATGAATAAGTTACATTACATACAGGAGGCAGAACATGACTAAATAGTAATCCTAGAACATCTGATTTATTACAAATTCATACCCTTCATTAACACAGAATGTTTTGTACCCACAGTCTTCTCCTAGGCAACCTACCTGTTCTTCTGATGCAGTAGGTGGGAGAATGGTGACCCTGTTTCATGTTAAAATGTACTGCTTTTTTACCCTGCTGTGGCATGGATGTGGCACAGAAAGAATGATACAGTTTGTCAAAGTGCAGCTGGGGCAGCATATTCTCTTTCTTGATTTTACCACAAAATATCCACAGCAGTCATAATGATGATGCAGAGAATGTAAGAGTTTGGTTTGCATCAAAGGAATTCATGAAAGTTAATGCATATCAAAAATAAAAAGGCATCTGAGTCACTGCACAAAAGCTATTTTTGAACTTATATAATCAAATATACTTACGTATGATATAGAGAGACTGTGCCAGCTATGGCATGCATATCCCTCTACTGTAATTAATCTTTGCAAGCTCTTTCAGTCATTTTAGGTCTACATTTACTTCTGCCTCACACAGTTGTGGCATTATCTCAGTTTTACCATCTGTCACAGACATCAGAAAAAAAAGTACTTAAACCAAAGATCATAAAAATACTTTTTAAAGCATTTTAGTTTTCATACTTTACAGTTTCTGTACACATAGGTCTGTACACGTACTTAAGACAAAAAGCACCATGCTACTGAACGAGAATGGAAGAGTATCAGCAAAGAAGCTTTCAGAAGGCCTTGCTTAATATACTTACTTAGGTCTTTCACCCTTCACAACATGGTTCACATCTTACAGTTCAAGCTCCTCTCTGTTTTTAAATAAAAGATCCAATGGAAATAGCAAGGGCGGAAGAAATCTTTTTTCGCCGATCAGCAGTTGCCAGGGTGTCTTTTCATGCTTTGGCAGTTGTTAGGACACTTACCCAAGAGCTAGGCCATTAATGAGAAGTCTAATGACTTCCATTCCTTTTTGTAAAGCATTCAGCACGTCACCAGTATTTATGAGGAAGCCTGCTGTAGCTACAGGGACATTATGTGCCTCACTGTATTTCAAGCTGAGAAATGATAAAAATGGAGCATTAGTTTATCTTTTTTTTTTTTTTTTTTAAACAGTCTTCCTTTCCTTCTGTCCTTTGTAAATAGATGTGCCACATTTCTCACAGCCTGAAGCTAAAGAAATATCTTCAGGCTTGTTGCCAGATCTATTTTCCTCCAAATATCTACCAAATCACCAGAAGCTCTTATTAACTGAGGGAACTGAACCTTCAGACAACAACTGTTCCAGTCCCTCCTGGGGATTTTTTATCCGAGTATAGTAAACAATTCGAAGTTTGAAGTTCTGTATACTTATTCATTTATTTTGCTTTATTTTTCAAAGCAATCAATGGTCTTAACATTTTATAGACAAAATGGTGGTTTCTAATACAGAACAATTCTACCAATTAAGGAAAAAAAAATCCATCTAGATGGATCTGTTTTCAGTTTTCTTCTCACAACATAACCTCCTTTCAAATTTTCCAAAGAGAAATTTGTTTTCCTTACCTTCCTTAGACCACGGAAAGTAGTTAAGGTCCCAGTTTTGCACACACGTGCTGCTTTAGTCACTGAAAATCTCAGAATCACAGAATGGGTCAAGTTGGAAGGGACCACAGTGGGTCACCTGTTCCAACCTCCCTGCTCAGACAGGGTTATCCTACAGCACATGGCCCAGGATTGCATCCAGACAGTTCTTGAATATCTCCTGTGAAGCACAACCTCTCTAGGCAATTTGTTGCAGTGCATGGTCACTCACGCAGTTAAATAGTTCTTCCTTGTATTCAGGTGGAAATTCCTATGCATCAGTTTCTTCCTGTTGCTTCTTGTCCTGTTGCTTGGCAGAGCCGAGAAGAGCCTGACTCCATGTGTGCAAGGATAACCTTATGTATTTGTAAGACTTCTACCTTGATTCTTTACTATCTCTTTCTAGTTTATCCTCTGGGATCTGTTATTGTATTGGGTTTGCGTGGCCAGGTTTTGACAGCAGAGGGGCTATAGGGGAGGCTTCTGTGAGAAGCTGCTGGAAGCTTCTCCCATGTCTGGCAGAGCCAGTCAGCTCCAGATGGACCTGCCACTGGCCAAGGCCAAACCAATCAGGGATGATAGTAACACCTCTGTGATAACATACTTAAGAAGGGATAAAAAAAAGTTGTTGGGCAGATGAAAGTTGTAGCCGGAGAACAGTGGAGTGAGAACATTTGAACAGCTCTACAGGTGCCAGGGTCAGCAGAGAAGGAGGGGAAGGAGGTGCTCCAGGCCCTGGAGCTGAGGTTCCCCTGCAGCCCATGGTGAAGACCATGGTGAACCAGGCTGTGCCCCTGCAGCCCATGGAGGACCACGTGAGTGCAGATATCCACCTGCAGCCCATGGAGGAGCCCATGCCAGAGCATGTGGATGCCCAAAGGAGGCTGTGACCCCATGGGAGGCCCATGGTGGAGCCTCCCATGTAGGAGGGAGCTGTTGACCCCTGGAGAGAGGAGCCCATGCTGGAGCAGGTTTTTCCTGGTAGGACTTGTGGCCCTGTGGGGGACCCATCCTGGAGCAGCCTGTGCCTGCAGGATTGCACCCCGTGGAGAAGCAACCCAGTTGCAGCAGTTTGTGAGGAATCACTGCCCATGGGATAAACTCATGCTGGAGAAGTTCGTGAAGGACTGTCTCCCATGAGAGAGAGCTCAGGGAAGCAGGAGAAGAACTCCTCTCTGAGCAGTTGCAGAAACAACTGACGGTTGTTTCTTGTCCTGTCCCATTCCCTGTCTGCCTGCAATGCTGTGGAGGGGAGGAGGTAGAACTTGGAAGGTGGGAGGGGTGGGGGGAAGGTATTTTTAAGATTTATTTTACTTCTCATTCTCCTGCTCTGATTCTGCTAGTAATAAATTTAATTAATATGCCCACTTTGAGTCTGTTTTGCCTGTGACGGTGATAGGTAAGTGATCTGTCCTGTCCTTATCTCAACTCTGTCCAGTTGCAGAGGGGAGTGAGAGAGTGGCTTTAATGGGTAACCCTGGCATCCAGCCAGGGTTAATCCAGTGCAGTTATCTACTAAGTATTTTATTGAATACAAGCGACCCTTCCAAGATATTAATTTAAACCTTCTCTTGTTTTGTGCCAAGCTAACCATCTACCTAAAGGACTAAATATATGAAAAAGATAATCCTGGAGGTGCAGTGACAGTCAATAAGACCTAAATTATTTGAAGTGTAGAAATGCCACTGGAATGCTAATTCAGCTCTTAAAAAGTTTAAATTGTTCCCCTAACACATTTATTTTGCTATTGTTTCTCATGGAAGCAGAAAGGAGATTCTCTCTTCTTCTTCAACCTTTCAAATAGCTTTAAAAGTGCTATTACTATACTTGCTCTCCAAACCATCAGCCGTTGCCTTAAAGATGAAGTAGGTTATGTTTCTCAGCCAGTTCCATGATCATTTCTTGTAGTGATTATGCAAGTGATGATAAATACACAAATTCTCTTCCCATCTTTGAAATTGCAGGAACTAAATGCCTTGTGTGCAGAGAAAGCTCCTTTGAAATCAGAATTCTATTTTTTTTTCCCTAATGTATGGGAAAAGTTTTCTCCTTGTCATGACATCTCCATCTCATTGGTGTTTTCCTCTTGTACTCTCTTTTGGTCTTACAGTCTAAGGGAATTTTATATCAGTGTTCAGTGATAGGCTTCTGCCTTTTATAAATAATTTTGACTGTATATTAACTGGTGATTATAGAGAGATTAAACATTCACATCACTTGTCTTCAGCCTTCTTGCCACTGTAGACCCCCATTCTGATGATCTACTACACAGAGTGAAATTTTGAGAAGGAATCAAGAAACAAGACAAGAAGTTTGTACTTGACACTCAAGAATTTTATTGAATGTGCAAAAGTATTTCAATGCAAAGGTTTTGCTTCCAGTAAAAGCTACCTGAAAAAATACTGAAAACCAGCTATTATTTCACTTTTTGCAGTGTATCGTTATGGCATTTCATTGTGATTAAGTATCATGGTGTCTTAAATGAGTCATAGAACAGCACGGAATGATGTGTTAATATCCTCAGTTTTGTATTTTTTTTCTCTTGCTGTGACTGGAATTGTCCTATTATTCTGTATCTACTGGTACATTTGTGACATATAACTTTAGTTATAATGCAACTATGTGTTCTCTGGATGATAATGAAAAATGGAGTTGGATTTTATATCTTCATTGAGTCAATAATCTCCAAGTTTTTTGAGCACTTTTAAAACTCTCTTCTCTTAAATGACTCATAAGATTCCCCATGCAATGTGTACTCCCCCTAACTAGACTGATAAGACTTAACTATTGCTCATGAGTCTTTTAGAGCAATATTTGTCATAGCTTCTACTTGGTGTGCTCAGGCAGTAACAGAACACAAAAGCAGATTGTATCATTAATCTCAGATTTGATAGAAATAACACAAGGTTAGAAGAACGTATTACAATAAAAAGAAATATTATTACAGCCAAAGGTAAGTGTTAACCTAAACTTTTCTGAAAGCTAATGCACTAGCAATAATAATTCAACCCACTAACGTCCCCTGGCTGAACATGCTACCATCAATCAGGAAACTCTCCCAGGACTTCAAGATAAAACCAAATGGAAGGAGTTTTTGTGCAGAGCTGTTGTGCTTAGTGAGGAACAATCTCAAATGCCTGTGAGGTGAGAAGTGATACATAACAAGTAGAGGCAGATTTATAAAAGACTTAGGTCTAATCTCTGCTGGACTTGGGCCCCCTGAGACAGTACATCTTGGAGAAACAATGGATGCCATTAAAAATGGCTATTTATTGCACTGTGCTATTTTTGACTTACAGAATTTTCAGTATTCCCTCGAGAAATCTCTTAAATACCATGGAAAATAAATCAGTAGTCAACGGGAATTATAATGATCCTTAATGTGGGAGGTGTATTTTAAAGTTCAATCTAAAGCATAGGTCATAGAAATCAGACAAGGGAAAACCATAATTGTATACAGTCAATGAATCCAAATGACTCTCTAATTATGATGTAAGCTTTTATGAATCCACATGTTACTGCATAAAAGAGACTTATTACTCACAAAAAGCTTATTAATCCCCTCTGTCCCAAGGAAGGGACATTGCAATGCAAAAGGCTATTTTTGTAGTCAAAAGTGCTGTGAATTTGTTTCTTGTAGATGGAAGTTGTGGAAAATTTCAATAATCAGAAGAAAAATCAACCTTCATTACAGTTAATATTTCATTTTAAGCCCTGGGGACCATAAAGTGGAATTTTTCCCTAGTGTGATTTTTATTTGTCACAGGAACCTTAAGGAATGTCTGGTTCTTAGCAATATCCTGTGTATAAGTTTACACAACTCTAATTAGTAGATTAGAAAATGGTTTTACCAAACCAGCAAAATAAGGCCCGTAAGGATAGTCCAAGGGAGAGGGAGCAGAGCAGGTGAGGAGCAGGCTGCCTTGTCACACTCTGACCTCCAGAGCTTTCCAAAGGAAGGCTCTCACCTTCTATTGTTGGCATAAGCAAGTACACATATTTTAGCAAGTACAAATACTTGCTAAATAGTACAAATACTAAATAAGTATTGAATGGAGGCATGCACATAAATAAACGGCTGTCACATCTATTGGCCATCCTCTCTGTGCCCATAGGTGAGTCCTTGTAAATCAAGTCCACTAGGAGAAAACAGTTAGAAGCTCCACTCAGTCTTCCATTAGCAAGCATACACCCAGTTCCCTTACAAGTATTTTTTTAAAACTTGAGGAATGGCAGTGAGTGAGGGGAAGTGCCCTGCCTCAGAGCTAGTTCATCAGTAAGCAGCAAATGTGCTTGAAAGCCATTCAAGTTCATCAGTAGGCAGCAAATGTGTTTGAAAGCCACTACTGCCCAAAATAACCTTTTAGCAAATAGAGCCATTGAGAACCCTATTGTAATAGAGAAAAAGAGTGGAAAAACATTAGAAATGAGATTACATTTCTGCTGGAGCTGACAACTAGGTGAGTGAGCAAAGTGGTCCAGGAGGCAGTTTACCACCTTTTCATAATACCTACACTTGTCATATCTGACACCATCACAGCACGAGACACAGGAACATGATTTTCCATTTCCTAGTGGCCAGCCTCAGCATTTCCCTCATTCATCCAGCTTACTCCTGGGCTTTATTGTGAAAGACTGCAGATGTTTCAATATATGAATCCCCACAGGTGGATAAAACCCTTCTAGTTGGTAAATAATCTCCTCGTTACATGGTTCTAATACAAATGTTGACCCTACTACTTTGTCCCGTAGTTATGCAAACAGACATAGAATCTTGTGTACAGATTTTGTATTAGGTAAAGGGTTTATGAAGTACATCCAGCTAGTCAGTGCTTGTACAAGAGCTGTTTTTGACACTGCAACATTCATAAAATGATCTTCCCTGTTTACAAAATTTAAACCACCTTTAACATCAAATAAAATATAGAACCATGGAAGAACCATCTGCATATTAGAATGTGAGTAGAATCTCCATTTAATTTACTGCAACAATCATTTTCAAGAAGAAATATTACGCTGAATAATACATTTCTATTCTGAGCTGATAGCAAGGGTTTAAAAAGGACTTCCTATAAGATGCTTAGTATATTTTCTGTAATCTGACAGTACAATCATTACTGTGATTTAGAGAAATGAGGTAAATACTAATATTTGTATAATTAACCTAATCAGGGCAAGTTTCACACAGGGAAGAAGATTGTTGATGAAGCGTTTTAGGGTTCATCAACATTTCTCACTGTTTTGTGAGAAAAGGAACTTCTTAATGTTCCCTTCACCCCTCCTTTTTCAATATTCTTTCCTCTAATTTGATTTCACAGTATTTACATAACACATATTATGGGATTTTTTTTTAACTACCTTATAAAAGTGCTTTCAATCCCCTTCCACTAAAAAAAAATACCTTTCAATAATTTATAATGTTTAAACAATTATCAAGTAATGGAAAAATCCGTTCACGTGATGAACATTCATTCGCAAACTTACTTGCAGAACTATGTATGCAACTACAGCTACTGTGCTCATATCTCATCAATTTTCCCAGTGCCCCTCGAATAGAAGTTCACTTCTTGCAAAAAATAAAAATTTCTTACTGGTCACAAACCCCAACATATCACATGTGTTCTGAAATGTATATAAAGTCTTATATCGCCTCCTGTTTCCTTTGATATATATTGTTGAAGCTACAGCTTATTTTTCTCTCATTTTTCGTACGATGAAGGACAACTACATTAAAGTCTCACAAAGGAAAGAACATGAGGGTAAGCAAGTCCACATCCAGTACAAGTTAAACCTCAGCAGGAATTAGGAAAGACGTGTGCTTAGGATGATTGGCAGATTCAGCCCTGGGCAATGCTAGTCTCTCACGGCAGGGCTTGGCATCGGTCTCCTGTGATCTGGGACACTGGCTTACAGTCTGTGTGAGGTGTTTGAAGGGCAGGACATAGAAGAAAGTCACAAATCACCAGTCCTGTCAGCTGTTTGTGGTCATGTGCAAGAACATAAAGTAAGAAAGTTTATTTAATTCTCAGCTTCATCTTGGCTGTGCCTTCCCGCAACCCTGACTAGAAGTGGAGCACAGGCTTTCAGTGTATTAAGGCCTCTCTGATTGCCTTGGTCAGGATGACCATCCACCCACAAGTTCTTCCAACAGAGAACAATACAAAGATATCAAATGGAGAGAAATATCTTCAGTGGTAAAAGGAAAAACAAAAGGAATTCTAATTTCTCATCAAAATTATCAAGTCCAAACTGAGCAGACCCAGAAAATCTATATCCTCAGAAGTTCCCCCTTGTGATTGAATCTTGGAAGAGATGAACTGTCATAATATAGTTCCAAATATTGACAAAAGTTACCCTAAAAAGAGACAATGTCAACTCACAAGACATAACAAGTGTTCATGTGTTATCGAATGAGGCAATTATCTCAACAGAAATCCAGAACTCTCTGCTCTTCTGTCAGTGTCTTGTACTAATTACTCCTTCTGATAATTGTTCCTTACAGATTCATCTATGGTAATTTATTAGCACTAATGTCATCCTTTCTATCACTTCATAACCTCTAGAATTTTTAATCTAAAGAATAAAACAATATGATTTGAAAAATGTTGGTATAAATATTTGTGATTATAATGCAGCAATTAACTGCTTTTACCATGCTACCTGCTCTTTAAGCAAATTATGAACAATATCCACTAATATTTGTTTCCTTAGGTAACAGTGTGGAGAGAAATTTACTTTAAATAAATTAAAATTATTTGCTCCTTTCTATTACAGCTTATTCATATTATGACACTTTAGATGTTGTACCTCCTCCAAAACTCAAAACACTAGTTTAATATATATTATTGACATTTTAAAAATTCTTAAAAAGTACAGACGTTTATTTACTTCCTTTCTTAAGCTTCAGGATATCTTAGCTCTAAATCCTCCAAGTATATTAATACTCCTCTTTTGAAAAGGAAGATTCTTTCCTAAAAACTTGACTCATAAGGTTTGAGATTTGAAGAAAATACAAAAGTATTGTGAGTTTTAAGGATGTATTCATGACATTCAGCTTTACACCAAGATATGATAGGAGTGCTGTCCACTTAATGATGCAAACACTAATAGAGTCAAGATCAAACTCAGGGTGCTGCTGAAATTGTATTCTTGTTTTCCTCTTACAGATTTATATTATTCTGTGATTATCATTGCTCTGCATATATGTACTGGTTATTATTTACAGAAAATGAAAATTGTCAGATATTTCCAGAATTATAGAAATTTCTAACCTACAGGTTTCATCCAGCTGTGTTTTTTTCTTGGACTAGTCATGACAGTAAAGACCACAGGAAAAAATATGCACAGTTATTCCTTACAGACACTGGGTGTTTTTTTGAGAACTTATACTTTTTGATAGTGATTTGCAGTCATTGTTATGTGTATTTGTCTGAAGTAATAGTGTCTGCAGCTAAGACCTGAATACTGCAACAAATTCAATAACTTCAGATACACAAATGAGTTGAAACTCTCTTATAAATAAATTTAATGTGTTGAAATGTAAAGCTATTTCAATAATAAAACAATCTTTTGAATACTTTTTGCATAGAGAAGAACTAAAAGTATAGCATGAGAGGAGATTTCTAGGTAGCTGAACCCAAAGGTTTGACAGTGCTCTTTGAGTCTGACAAGGCTCAGAACGGCTGAACACACTGGTAAGTGCTGAAAGCTCAGACTTTTCCCCCTTGCCCTTTTATCTTTTCAAAATTGTTCATGTCTATAATACAGTAAAAGGAAAAGAAAAAAAAAGCAACCTTTTTCTTTTTGTAAGACTGTTGATTGCTGTCTCTTTTTGAGAAGTAGTATTTGCAGAAATGAGGTCACTGTCTGAAATCACTCCTCCATCTGCTCTGCTTAGCCTGTGAGTCATATGGAGTAAGAAAAAAGATTATATGAGCCAGAGTTAACATGGAACTGAAAACAATAGAATAGCACAGCAGCAAAAGAAATAACTACCCCACAGTTTGCTCTGTTCCCCTCTACTTGTTTACTAGCTTGGATGCATTAATTAAGAAAATCAGTCAAAAACAAGGCAGTGAGAAAAAATAGAGTGCCTAATTGTGATTAAAACAAGCAAAGAAGTGATCACAGGAGAACCATGGCAGTCATGATGGGAAGTGGATGTTTTCAACACGAAATCTATGAATTTCATCAGGGATGAGATAATACCATTACGTCTTGTAAGGGCAACAGACTACTGTGCCTTCTAGTCCCCAGAAATAAATCCCAAACAAGTCACAGCCACTATGTACATGGCAAGTGGGGGCAGAGATATGAATGTAAAATGATAACTTAACAGCATGGAGAAGGTATCAGCATTCTAGTGACACCTTGCACTCAACTCTTTTTCTGCTGGAAAGTTTGAGAAAAAGGAAGTTTTTTTCTGCGTTTTTCTCCCTTATTAATATTCAATCCAGATTTGACAAAGTTATCAGATTGTAAACAGAAATGATATCTTCCAAAATAGATAGTAATAAGATACATTTAAGTAAACACTTATTTTCCTTTCAAATTTTTGGGTTCATCTACAGAAGTAGGTCAAAATATTCCACAACTAGTTCATGACCTAAAAATGCCACTTCAGATGTTTCGAAACTATCTGTGAAATTGGGTCTTAAAAATACAGAATAATTTTGAGCAGAATAAAAACTGAATAATAAATAGAAGTAGATCAAGGAGTAGATGCGTCTTTTGACCAAAGAACTACAGATTTTGTGTCTTCTTGCAAAAATAAAGTGTTAAATGTTGCATATTTGTTGCTTGATATAGACAGCGTTAACAGGAAAAAAGCCCAACCTGAGATGTACTTTTCTGCACGACTCTGTGGATGGCTTGCATAGTGTTTATGTTTGTTTTAGGAAAGAGAGGAGAAACAGCTGCTTACACGCCTTCTGCAGTGAGAAACTGAGAGCTGGCATCACCTTCAGATCTACCTGAGAAGGTCCATCTGCACGCCTGGGGCTCAAAATCAGGCCAAGCTCAGCACCCACAAGAGAAAGCTGCTGCCCTACCACTGTGACCTGTCAAAGCCCCAGCCCAAAACTCAGCCCCCACAGCTCCGACAATCAAATCTCATTTGGGAAGGGATGTGTCAAAATCCAGCACTTCTCCATTTGCCTGAACGCTGACCCACTGCCTACAGTCTTTACTAACAGCACGTGGCCTGCCATTTTGACATAAAAGTAAAGTTTCAATGTGTGTTTTACTGCCCACACTTAGATTTTCATCTTGGCAGCAGAAGCAGAAAATAAGTGTTGGCATAGACTTAGTTAGCTCCCTTTTGGTTTTAGTCTTAAATTTATTGAAATATTTCTTGGTGTACTTTTTCAGGGATGCTAATGAAAGCAAGGGAAGCTACTAATGACACAGAGGAAAATACTGTCATAAAACATACAAGACTTCAGAGTTCATCAAACACCAGCTTAAGCAGGAAGATAATTTATTCCGTGCTTTGAAAGGGAGGAAGAGGGAGAAACTAATGCAGGGGTTACACAAAATGAGATATAAAACATTCATTAAAAAATAAAAATCTTGACAAAAAATAGAATTAATTTTAATTTAAACTGTTCAATATATTGAATTTAACAAACGTTGGAGTTTGTAACTTGCTTAGTATCTTATAGGCAGTACAGAGAATGAATATTTTAATGCATTCAACAAATGCTTATTTTAAAAAAACAGTTGACAAAGCCCATTCATGGTAAACAAACATATAAGCTCACTACAAGCCAAAATCAAACCCTTATTGATGTCTAAATATATAAAAATAAAAAATGTCAATTCAGATAAATTTCTGAGATTTTGTGGTTTGTTTGATTGGTTAATTTTTAATTTAAACCACTGTTCAAAACCACTCTCACTTAGGGTTGTATACTCCTGCCCCTCGTTCTTCTGACAAGAAATTGAGCATGCAGCAACCAATATGTAAACTAATAGCTGAACTCATAGATTCTAAGTCATAAAGGTGTGAATTCAGCTTATATTTCTAGGATCTGAATTTGCATTTTGAGCCAGTATGAATCTTGCTCTTACCTGAAAAAAATTTCTCCCAAGCACTAAAAAGAAGTTAAAAGGATTTTTATTGCTCCCTTGAACTCTAAACCAGCAAATTCTTCTCTGTTGGCTCAACTTTGCCAGCTGACACGGGGACCAGAAATATGATGCCATATTTCATTATTACCAGTTGAATCACTGAAATGCAGAAAAATCTGTGAGCAAAAAGAGCCAATGCATTTGCAGTAAAATTCATTTGGTGACTACATTGATCTGCTGAATATTAAAATTTGTAAAATCTTTCACTTTCCATTAACTGCAATGATAGTATTTCTACAGGTAAAACAAACTCAGCTCACTTCGTTCTTTCTCACTTCACCCCAGGCATGTTCTCATAAGGCATATCATAATACCCTAAACTAATAAGGCTAATTCAACAACCACATTCTCCTAACACTTCAAAAGCAGAACAGGAACCGCTGACAAAGCCAGCTGGAGTGTCAGCCCCAAAGGATTTACACCAATGGTTACAAAATGCTGGAGAAACCATGCAACTATACAGAAACATTTCCCATCCAAGACAGTCCTTATATATTTCTGAGAAGATCCAATAGCTCTGTTTGCAATCCCAGATGCTAGTAACACTCACCCCTCTGCAAAATTCTGCTGGCTCATCCTCACCCCCATAAATGCTCCAACCCTTACTGCATTAGTGACCCCTAGTTTGAGAACTGCTGCCTAGGTCTTTCCCTCCCCTATGCTATATTTGTATCCAGTCAATGAATCCGAAATCCCCTGCTAATTGCCATCTAAGCTGTTATAAAGAATCTACACGTGTTACTGCACGAAAGAGGATTACTGTACTTTAAACTTAGCAAGGCTTGGTAATCCCATGTACCGCAGGACTGGACACCATAACCAGTGTGAGTTTAGGGACAGCACTTTGGGTGCAGTTCCCTTAGTTGCATGGTTTAGTTGTTACTACTACTCTGCTTTTGCTGCAATGCCCAAGAGGTCTGTCCACGATAGATGTGTAACTTGCCAAGGAACACGTGCAAAAAAATAATACTAATATATATCAAGTCACACATTATTTAGTTAGGTGTTTTAACAACTCTTCTAGCATCCTTTCAAGGCAATGTTGGCAGATTTCACTGATGGTATTTATGGCTTTTCAAAATTCCTCTGAAATCCATTTTAAAGCTAATGGTTTTTGTTTACAGAAACCACGGGGGAAAAAAGCAAGCAGAGCTCCTACCCTAAGAGCTCAGACAGTGATCTTAAGCCGATGCTTATCTCCCAATCTAAGTATTTTAGATATCTGAAGTTCCCGTTTATTGAAAAAATTAGTAGTTGAAGACAGCATGAGAAAAGTAGCAAGTACTACATTACATTAAAATGTGTTTCCAAATTCAATCAGATAATTTTACAATAAGCAAATAAGAATGCTTTTATCTGCAGACAGGGAAAAAATCAATTTTGTTATTAACTTATACACTATCAAAATTTGACACAGCTCTATTAAGAGACACTGCAAAACATTTGCTACTAAAGACCTATATACTGTCTTCCAAGGCTCATGCCTTTTCCAGAGAAGGGAGAGGATTATCCAGTAGAGAAGATATTATCTCAAGAAACTCCAGGAAGGTGACTTTTGAGAAAGACAATGCCTACAAATTAAGGAAATATCCATTTTAGATCTAGGAAGTATTGGAAGACAGGCTGGGAGACAGTTGTGAGACAACTGGTACTGAAACTCCAGTCTTCATCTTTCAGAAAGAAATGGAATCAAAATGTTATTTGGGCAGTATGGAGCACAAAAAGTCATTCCCCACCATGTGTATAACTACAATTCAGCTCTAGAATTTTATTAATCTTAATCAATATTCTCTTGAATATGAAGAATATTGTACACCTTTACACAGAGTGAATAAAAAGGAAAGCTACAGAAACTAACCAATATACAAAAAAAAATCTCTATTTGCATGGAAATTTCTGGGGGTTTAGTTTAAAAAGACTTATGAAAAAATCAGTGATGACAAATCAATGAGTTAAATATTTTAGAAGACTGACTCTCCAGAACTCTTGGATTTTTCAAGCTTCTGATAATAAAGTAGGTTGAAAAATTACTGAGTTGGACATGACCAAAAAATCACAGTGTCAAGAAATTATTTTCATTATCAATAACACAAATAATCATGTCCACCACATAATGTCATAAGTTAATCAGCTGTTATGTTCATTTCTATCTGTGACACAGCTATCCTGAGGTGGGACACCATAATACCATGCCACCAAGGAAGGATTTGCTCATGCAGTTAAAAATTCCATATAAAGTATGAATATTTAAAAAAAAAATTAAAAACCCCAACTCCACCAACATATTTACAGTGAATATGCTCTACAGTAAAATTGTAGAAAAATCAAGCTAAGTATTTTATATGTGTCTGCCCTTGGATTGAGAACTCTTGTGTAGATGTTACTATAGATGTCACTTGTCTACAAAGGTCCAAATTTTACACAGTATTTCTTCATTGGAGCCAACTAGACTGTGCTCTGGTATCTCATGGCCTTGAAGTCTATGGTTAAACATCTCACCAAAAGTTTTTTAACTCAAAGTTAAGATTACTTCTCTTATGTCCTCAGTTGTTCTCAAACCACTGAAAACCAGGAAATAGTCTCACAAAAACATATGCTTTATAAGATTTTTAGCTCACACAAAAGTCTCAATCCATGAAGCCAGCAGACCAGTAATGTGCAGAAATGTGTTGGCAGCGTTGAAGTGAAACACAACAGACCTCCCCAAAAGCACCCCATTGCTTCCCAGCGGAGCGGTAACAGAGGACCACTTAATCCAAGATTTTTTTGGTGCATACATAAAAGTTTTTCTATTAGGAGAATGAGTATAAACTTTCCCTGGCTACTATTATCTCCCTGCCTTCTTTAAGCAACTTCACATTTCTACATAATAAGTTAACTGAGTTATATAAAGTGTGATGATAGCTGTCTATAAAGGGCCGAATTGTATGCTTTTGCTTCTCGACTGAATCCAGCTAAACTTTTTGTTCCAGCAACTTGTGGCTCTGAATTTCACAGATAAGGTCCTCATTTCTCCAAGAAGTCATTAACTCAAAATAAATATTGCCCACTGGCACTTTCTGTTATAATGGATATAGAAATCCAGTTATAGAAATCCACTTCAAATAAGAAAAGGTTATATATTTTTATATAATACGTTCAACACTCCTATTGACAGGTTTTCTGCATGACAGTATCTTCAATTTTCTTCTGATGGTGTCTGGTTATATTTTCTGAGTGGTTAGAATAAAGCCTCTTGGGAAGTGTCTGAGTGGTCCCAAATATACTTTCCCTGCATCGGTCTACTTAGCTTTCTCAGCCTCTCATCTTGGCAGCGTTCTTCTGAAGTTCCTGTGATCTCATGTCAGCTAACATCAATAATATCATCATGATAACAGCAAGCTTTGCTGTCCCTGTATATAAATCAAGTCATTCTAGTGTCTCCAACCTTCCAAATGTAAATGCCAAGACTGAGGACTTCATGTCTGAAAGAAGTCATCATTTGCCTCCTTCAATAGTATTTTCAAAATAAAAGGAAATCTCATAGATTTCTCTGGCTTCCTGCAGGGCAAATGTATTATCATCTTTTTCTCCAAAAACAAAATCTGAAGTTGTGTAAAGACCAGGGTTTTTAAATCTTATTCTAATTGAAATCTCTCTCACCATTCCTGACAGAGGACCCATTTAGAAGGGGTGATCAAAATATAAAATGTTGACAAGAGATTGTAGCCTTAGCTGCTTGCTAGAGTTAATTTTCATATAGAATACTGTTAAATTAGAATAGGGCCTTGCTTGCCTATGCTATCTTACAGACAAGATATGGTTAACTCTATAATGAGTATTCTAGCGGAAATGGAGGCCTTGGAGTTGTGAGAAGGAGCTCCAAGGGAGACCTTGAAGATTGATAAAGGGGGGCTCTGAGAGAAGGAGACAAGATGAAACCGGTTTTGAGGTGAGTGGCCAGTGCCAGCTCAGCATTCTTTGCAAAGCTGAAAAGATCAAGAGCCAAGGAAGACATCTTACTTCATCTGAAAGACCCTCAGTGAAGACCCCAAGGAGTTATAGGAGTGGTACATGTTAATGATTTCCCCTCACAATTTTCAAGAATTTGCTGACACTGCTAATGCATGTAACACAACTAATGTATATGTAACACAACTAATGCATGTGTAACATTGTATCACATTAAAAAGGCTGAACAAAGGCAATAGGTGTGCATGTGTGGCAAAATTATTCCCCACACACCCGGCGCTGTAAATAAACATACCCACTACAATACTCTTTGTGAGTTTGGGCATCTGTTTCTGCAAGTCACCATGGAGGAAATTTTACTCTGAGCTGCCCTTTTCAAAACTATTTAGCACAGTATGTTTATGGTTAACATTATTAACTTAGCTAAGACAAGTGTACAGTTATATATCTCTCCACACATGTGACTGAAAGTCATCTCAGAAGAAATAGCTGGTTAAAAACATCAGGTAGCATGATAAGGGAACCGCTGATTTTCTGCTTAGCTGCGTTTAACCTCTGCAGCAACCATGGTCCTTTTCAGACTTGCTCCACGAAAGGCGAGCAGTATGAAAGAGAAACAGATGATGATCAAGCATTAATTGAAATTCCAAAGTAAATGTGACTTTAATATTCCTTTTTCTACATAATGTTATTTCTTTAACATGTAGCAGTAGATTTACAGCATGATAGCCTAAGGATAAGAGCAAATTAAGGTTCGCAGGGAAAGCAGGAAAGGGTAGCTGTAAAAAAAACAAGGCAAACTTGAAGGTACCATTCCTTAAGAAACTGTTAAATTTACTCTGAGATAAAAACTCTTATATTTCCTGTGCTCCAGCTCATTATTAAGCCTAAGGAAAAGGTATTCCTTCTCCCTACAAATCCTTCTTCCTTTTTTCATGCTCTGATTGATAAAAAACGTCGTGTTTTCCCAAGTGGCGGAAAGAACTTGTAATTATATTCCTGCACCATAGAAGCAGACTTAGAAGGAGCCAACATCAATTAAGGCTGAGCAATGTTGGAGGAAAATAGGTGCAATTTACAGAGAGACTCTAGTCTTTCTGAATGTACCTATTCAGCTGCAGTAGCACTTTCTCAAAACATTTTCCCTTTCCCCCTCTATGACAGCATGCTGGAAACTGCTTTGCTAAGGTCTTTCCTCCCTTCCCCCACATCACATTATTCTTTACATCTTCTCTCTTACACTGAGAGAATGTTGCAGAAAGAGTAGCCAGTGTTTTCCACACAAAACAATTTGTTGACTGTTAGAGGGCATATGGGTAGGACAAGCACTGCCTTCAGCAGGGTATCTGTGCCCTCTGTCATTATTTTCTGCTCTTGATGCCCATTCCTAGCTCAAAGCAAGCCCTATTTCCGTCAGCTACTCAGAGCAGTCATTTAAAGGACAAGAGATTTTTTTGTAGCTGTGCTGCAATTCACAATGCCAACACAGGAAGCCTCCTTCCTTCTTTAGTTTTTGTCTAGGAATGAACACAAAAGATGGGGTGAGGGAAGGGAAGGAGAGATGGGAGAGTACCCCAACATTTCTTCTGGCATATACAAAATTCCTTTCAATGTTCACAGTCTTAATATGTATTAACTGTGTTACCTATAGAATATTAAATCATAGGGTCCTTAAAATATCCAAGGATAAGTTATTTTCATTTCTATAACTATAGGAGAACAAATACAGTTGTTTTTATTTAGAGTAATTATACATGTCTGACAACTACTTTTTAACTGGTATTTGAATCTAGTTGCTATTTTGGTAAGGTACTTACTTTTAACCACATGGTAGGTAGCCTCTGCAATTATTGCTGAGATTTATCTTCCATAATCCATTGCCACCATTTACATAAAAAAATTTAAATGAGATTTTCCAAGATATGTTCTTTTTCACATATAAATTAAGTTTTGAAGTCCTTTTGTGAGCCTCTTTATTCATAGCCGCAGTTTTATAATACACTATAATCATGTATACTTGCAGATTAAAGCAAAGAAGAGGCCTTTAAATTCCTGGAAATTTTGAAAATCATGTTTCCATGCCAAACAACAGAGACTAAAAAGTCCTTCTACTGTCAATCATCTCATCTCAATGTCTTTCTCATGTCTTTCTCAACTTACTGTGAAAGCCTATCTTTCTTCGCTCGTATTTGCAAAATATTTTCAAGGAGTTATTTGTGCCATGACGTGCGGGTGAAAATTCCCAATATCCAATTGAGTTTACCACTGTAAATTCAAGAGTGGATAAAGTTTTAGTGTACTTAAAACTGAGGTGAGCTATTTTAGATTTGGAAGAGAGCTCAGTTAAGGACCTACAGAGTTGCATAAGGCTCTTACCCCCAGAGGAAGTAACAAACACAAAGTTCCAGTGTCATAATTGCTTTACAATTAATTTAATTTATTTCTTAAATTATCATTTTACAATTACTATCCCTTCTAGTTTAAAAATGTAATGAAGTATAACAGTCAAAAAAGATATTGCAAACTTGTGCTATTGTCTTCAGTTTCTCTCTAAGAAGAAAACATACCTAGCCTGCCTTATAATAATTTTCTCAGTTATGCCACCCTCAACTAATCTCAAAATATCTCCAGGAAAGATCTCTGTTGTCTCCTTCTCTGGGGTGAATGTAGGTAAATTGCAATTCAATCAAAGTTTTGCTTTGAGGATAAGCATTTGACCCATTTGATACAGTGAGATGATCAACACTCGTAATTCAGTCACTGACACAGAAAAATTTCTTTCCATAAGTGATGTGCATACAATAAGCAACAAAATTAAAAGATCAAAAACTTCAGTGAGACAAGATGTACAAACACAATAAAATAAAACATTTCTTCCTCCAGATAACTTTTATCTACTAAAATCAATTGGAACTTCTTCATGTAAAATGTTGCAAATTTTGCAATACTTCATTTATTATGATATAGGAAAAAACATCATGCATCTAGGGAAAAGACGGGGTATGGCATACTTCATGTCTGCCTCCCTCTCCAAGAGTCAGAACCAGTTTGGTGCAAAGGTAAATAACAAGATGACAACAGAGCTTCCCACCATGAAGGCTTCCCATGGCTGTTCAGGCAGCAGCAGTGAGGGGGAAAGAGATGGACTTGCCCATACTGCACCTGATAGTAACGTCTGACTGGTAAATACAGAGATTTTAAAATAGAATTCTGATCCTTGTTCGAGGAGGAAAAAAAAAAAGAAATTATACTGCTTGTGAATTTAAACACTTGGAAGCCTTATGAAAGGTTCAAACAAGGTATTTTTCCATTTTGCACGTTTTTATATAAAGTTGAAATAAAATTTGCCACGTTATGGAAATGAAATCCTGAAATTGGGTTGAAAAGCTCTGCAATGAAAGAATGATGCTCTCACTTTGTCTGTACTTCAAAATGGCATTGTCTCAGTGCCAGTCTGAGTTATTGGAAAATTGTCAACTGATTTCAGGTAAGTAAATGACTTATGAGAGGTATATCTCCATCTATGGCATGAAGAAAAGTGGAAGCCATATACTGCCCCTCAGTCTTGTCCTAAAACAGTGCAACAGTGTGCTCTCTGATACATTAACCTGATGGCAAATCTAACTTACCTCCCTGCTACAAAAGCACCTCCGGTATATTTAGGTATAAAAGTATCAGAACTTTTTGTGTCCTGAACAGCACAGAATAGCTTGAGAGAAACATTAACTTTGTATGAACTGACATGACACATTCACAGCCTTATTTGTTAAATGCCAAATGATGTTTCATTTTTCAGTGCTTAAGCCCACCATCTCTGCTGCAGAATTCACTGGTTTCTCCAGCCTATCTCAACACTGAGATTTTTTTGTTCCTGCACGCAGCCGGTAGTCTGGCAAGCTAATAGTCCTCTGCTGATTCTGCCAGATGCCAGTGAAATAGAAAGCTGCCCACCACCAAACAGACTGGCAGTTTTATGACTGTGACAATTGCTTGTGGCAAAATTATAATTAGTACACCAATGTTGCTATGCATTCTAAACTGGATCACACTGATTCCTGCTCCTGTTTTTTAAAACACTCTGAATATGTTTTTTAAACAATGGTGAAAACAGCTGATCTTAGCATCAAGCACAGCAATTTCTCTCTCTCTACTTCAAGACGTGGTCTAAGAACTATGCTGTGTTGGTCCAAGGAAGGCTGTCAGTGTTGTTCCTAGAGTATAAAACATCCTTGAGCGATTAGAGATAACAGCTCATGTAATGTCTCCAAGTGGTTGCTAACATGCAGATTATACAGATTTTTTGCTAAACAGAACACTCTACACAAGGCTGTTGCTGTGATTAAATATTTTTCATGTGTTTCCATTCCAAACATTTTTAAACACCTCTAAGCAAGGGAGAGTAGGTGGAGAAATATGACATGCAGAGAAAAATACTTAGAAATTTAACATTTCACAAAAAACATTATTGAAAAGGTCAGAAATGCAATGTTTCTCCCTCAATGCTGCCCAAAAGTGGCTCTTATCTCACTGCCTGATCTCCACGAATGTGGAAGCTGCAATTCCACCAAACTATTTCTTTTTAGATACTGTTGGAGTTTCTTAGGAAGGGGACATGTAAGGTGCACATCTCTCTTTAACCAGTGCAGCAGGTTATTTTCAGCCTGGTGCAGCTGGTGTGAGGTCTCTAGGAAGTGGCTGTTGGTGGGGAAGGAGACATCTTTCCAGGGGAGGTGGGTTCTCCTGAACCAAACAGGAACTATCGTGGATGGCAATTTCTTACCACCCATTGTAAAACCTGGCTGCAATCAGCTGCAATGCACTTGCAGACTGGTAAAACCAGGCTAATGTGAAACGGAGAGCACAGCAGGCATGCTGGCTACCATTTTGAGTCACTTCAGATAAGAGCTGAGATGCTCTACTCATGCCAGACAACTCTGTTGCAGCCTAGTCAAACCTTCCCAGGGACTCTTCCCACTCCAGGGGTGATGACAGCTGCCAGGACTCTGGGCCTCCCAAATCCAACTCTCCTTTGGGTGGACCCACAAGAAGGCCCCAAGGGGCTGCCCAGAAAAGCTTCACTACCTGATACACACACAAAGCAGGTGGAGGGTGGGCAGCCCATGCAAAACCAGGAAAGTTTTGCCATGTATTTGCTAATCTATTGTTTGCGAGTTTTATAAATCATAGAATGATTTGGGTTGAAAGGGACCTTAAAAGTCATCTAGTTCCAACTGTCTGCAGTGGGCAAGGACACCTTTAGCACTTGATCGGTTACTCAGAGCTCTGTCCAGCCTGGTCTTGGACATTTCCAGGGATGGGACATCCACAGCTTCTCTGGGCAACCTGTTCCACTGCCTCACCACCCTCACAGTGAAGAACCAAAACCTACTCTCTCTCAGCTAACTGTCATTCCCTCTTGTCCCATTACTATATACCCTTGTAAAAAAAGTCTCTCTCCAGCTCTCTTGTAGGCTGCCTCCAGTGAAGGCTGCAATAAGGTCACCCTGAAGACTTTTCTTGTCTGGGCTGAACAATCTCAATTCCCTTAGACTTTATATGCAAGGTTTTGAGAACCAGAACAAGCATCGCGATATGAGATATCTTTGCATCACTTATAGCACAGAAGCACTTGGAAAAAAAAACACAACTTGCTGGGCAGAGTTCTCAATGGGGAATATTCAAAAGAACACACCAGGAGCAGTGGCTCTTGCTTGCCTAATGACAGCGTGCCTTGTAGGCTTTTAGTAATGGCTGCAACAGATACTAATAAAACAACATTCACATACTGCCACTGCAGTTCCAGTGATCTTCTGTCCCATTCTGATTTTCTACAAGGTAGGTTCAAGGTCATGAAGCCAGAAGGCTTGGCAAAAGAAATGAAAAAATCACACAGCAGTCAGAGCCATTTCAGCATTTGCTGTAAGGCAAAGAAATGGAGAACAGAAACCCGTGTGCCTGAGAATCTCCTGCACTCTACTCATCTGGGCATCTCAAAGGAACATCACAAAGGGAGTGATCATCAGTTAGCTTTGAAAATTCCAGCTTTGAAGCTGAGATGTACTGATTATAGATTGCTGTGGTCGCCATCATTGTGCTAATGACCTAAACACTGCTTACTGTTCAGGATAGGCCTTTCTGTTGCTGCCATGAAAGCCATCATCTTTTAAAAGAAAATACTCTTTTGAGACAATTTCATTATTCAAGGCCTGACAGCAAACAAGCAAATCACCTTTATACAGTGATTAGTCCACCCAGTATGAGAAGTTAAAAAACAGAGACAAAAACTCTCCTTCTGGGCATCTTCTTTTTCATTCTCCATAATGAATCTTAAAAAAGAACATAAGTAAAAAAGCCATAACTCTAAAATAATAATAATAATAATAAAAAAAACCAAACACAAAAACCACCATCTTAAAATATCTCCCTTGAATAAAGAAAAGCATCAAATAAATTGCGTGGGGATACAAGAATTATTTTACTGATTACAAATACTTTTGAAGCCTTGTAGGCCAGTTTCATTTATGAACAAGATAAAAATGCTATGAGTTTGATGTTTTGGTTTTGTTTTTATAAACGGAGATTTGCCCAATCGGTGATTAGAAAGAATCCCTGCAAAAGGTATCAGCTCTGCTATTAAAGATAAGTATTTCTTAGCAATATGACTCAAGTCTCCTGGGAATTCAAGACAAGTTTCACTGGAACTACTGTTAAGAAGTACAAGAAAATTCAATGTTCATAAAGTAGCCCTCTGTAATATACCAGTATTGACCTAAGATATTATTGAAGCTACTTGCAGATAAAAACCATGCTCCCATTCTCACACTAATATGTTTTCTCTGGAGTACAGGAAATTGAGGAAGGAAGCAAGGCAAGGAAAAAAACCAATATTGTAGAGACAATAGAAAAAGAGTCAATGGGGAAAAGCTCTTCTACTACTACAAATTGTAGATGAGCAATGAATAATGGATGGTTGAGGAACAGCTGGAAACACCAAAGAGACTAATAGCTTATAATTTTTTTCCAGGAATGGCATATAACAAGTAGAAAATACTGTCATGGAGCAATTGCTTGTGTATTACATGGGTTTCTCTCACTGGTGCTTGCTCTTTTTAGACAGTCTTTACAGTTTGGTATCATAGTATTTGGTACACTGTGGAAACAGACAGCAATTGGGAAACTATTGATTCAGTTAAACATTAGGGACTTATAGGCAGTTAGCAACTAATTGGATTCATCATTTTGGTGCAGCAATTTGGAAAGGAGCTAGAAGACTTCAGGTATGTAATGGAAAAACTACAATCAAAAGTAATCTCCCATCTTCTTCAAAACAGCTGCTTCTTTTCACTTAGGAATGCTAAAATTTCCTATTGATTCACACTTTGTGAAATGCATTTATTACATGATAACATCTTCTGTGAGGATTTTTGGTGATTAAAAATACAAGTTGCCAGAAATTCACAGCAAAATCCAAGCGAATTGATGACAGTGAGATATTGCCCACGAGGATTTGCTCACAGGGTTTCTCTCACCTTGTTTCATAGGTGCTAGTCTGCTATCTTCAATAACTTATGTAATTTAAACAATTAGCACAAAATCATCTTCTGAATACCATGGTTTGCACTGGAGAAACATCATGGTGATTAGCACTATGTAGCTAGAGTTACATGTGTGTGGTTAATGGATGAGGGAAAGCAGGATTCCTCCCTGTGCATATCTCCAGATGTTCAAAACAATACAAGCCATCATCTCTAGTATACAGCACAGACACTACAGTAATCAAAGCTCAACTGAAAAAAAAACAACACACACACCAACCTGTTATGCATTTCCAGGAACAGTGAAAATCTTAAAGTCACAAATGTAGGGGCTATATTCATGTTCCTCTGCCATCTCATCCGCTATTTCCTCCACAGTTGAACCCCCCAGTCCCTACCCCATAGCCCCCTCTGTGGAAAACCAGTACCAAAAGAATTAAATCCAGGGAAATATACAGCTTTTATACGATGTTAGGCAATTTAGCTATTAATAACACTTGACGTCACACCTTCAGGGAAGCAAAAATGCTACTGAAGGGGAGCTAAAATAGGCCAGCTCCGACTCAGTGTGACTACAATAGCTGCAGCTGGCCAAAGGCAGCCCTACTGTAACTCACTACTCTAGAATAATTGTGCTCTTTAAACTATCTGGTCAAGATCTGTGTTTTCAGTGATTTTTCTGTCAGTAAATTAAAACCAATAAAGAGACAGAAAATATATTGTGGTAATTTGAATGCTATTTCATGTTAATTAGCCAGGTCAGCCTTGCTGTAACACTTGAATTAACTGTGAGAAAGTGGTATCATCAGTTCACTGCTAGGTAGCACTGACAGAGTTGTTCAGCAGCTAATCCATCAGAGACAGAGGTAACATTTTGAAAGAAGATACAAAGCTTTGGGCATTGCTTTTGCTCTGTGACCCACTGATGGAGCCTGTTATTTGCATTAATGTTTTATTAATGAAGATGATAAAGGAAAGAGACATTTACAGACGTGCTTGGACTTGGGACTCCTAGCTGTCTGTACCATGGTCCATTTCCCAAAAGGACAGAGCACTTGTAATTCCAAAGGAGAATCAGCAGCTGCCTTTGCTTATCTGGCTAACACCGTGCCCACAGTCACACAGACATTAGGCACACACTGGGTGTTGTAAAGTAGTGCTCCCCTTTGGTACCACCAAACTCAGTGGAAGAAGGCATCAGTTTGACATTGCTGTGAGGCAAAACTTGTTAGCAAAAGGTTTAGCACTGCAGCAGCAGAGCTGTGTTTTCCCCCTGACTCCAGCACTGCTCTGTCTTGCTCGGTGCTAGCAATAAGTCTGTGCATCCCCAGGAGAGCCCACAGCATCCCTGCAATCTCCACTCTGATTTTCTGAACAGCCTTTTTCCTGTCTTCACTATAAAGTTATTATCACACTTTGTTCTTCATAAATGTTGCTCAGAAAGCCTAGTGGCAACCTGCTTAGAGGAGAAAAAAGGAGCATTTGTCCTCTCTGAATACAGTACAGCACACATACAAATATACCTCTTAGCTATGTGAGATTCCTTCCTCTTTCCAAAAGTAATTGCTAAAAGTTTGCTCTCCATAAGCCAAATACAGTTGATTAAGAGGGGTTACTGTTTGTATTAAAATAATTTTTCTAGTCATGACCAAACTTATTTAAATACTGTAAGAAACTACAGTTTGCTGCCATCAGTGAGAACTGTTTGTCATACTAAAATAAACAGTTAATGGGCATGTGAAATTATCTGATACTTATCCCAGGTCAACAGTTTATTATTACCCAATTTTCGGAGCAGTTTCCTGTTTCCTCAACTGAAGACATCAAATTGGGTAAGACACGTCCACTGGATTAGCCTACTGGGTCGTTTTCTGACTATTTGTACAACTCACTGTAGCAGTAGGCATGTTTTAAATATCAGCAAAATTGTTATTCCATTTATATACCTCATCATAAAAAAAATAGTTTAGCTGTAGCTTTTTGACCTAACCAAAAAAAAAGACAGTAAGTCAGTAGAAAGAGTCCAACCTCATTGATCACTCTTTTAGGTCCATGACCTCTAAGTGCAAAAGGTTAAAAATAAATAAACAAATAAATAAACCAGTAGTAACTGTCAAGACATTTTATTTTTGGTTGGGCAGCATGCAACTGTTTTGCTTTCCCGATGCTTCCACTGAAGATAGCATATGGCCATATAGGAAACTCTGCCAATGCAGTGCACAAAGCGTCCACATCCCTCCTCCCTATCACCATATTTAAAATGAAACAAAATTAGTTTTTCCTTCAAATGCAAGATCCTAGTGGATCTGCCACATTTTTTACCCCCAAGAAAGAAAAACATCATTTTACTCCCTGAAAAAAATAGAAGATTTTCAGTGTGGAGCCATTATGTATGGTTGCTATGGTGACATAACAGTTGGCTAAATTCAATCAGTTCTCCCTATTATATGGCATTTTGCTTAAGACATCACTACTTAAAGAAGAAAACTCCCTTCCCCCCTTCCCTTCACACACATCATTTAAGGGTACCCAACAGGCTTATCACTGTGGTGATCACTGTGACACAATCTCACCTTGAAGTAAAACCTCTTCTTGAGGAAACCCCCAATAAGCACCAAGAATAACCAGCTAACGAACTGTGAAGACATATGACACATTGCATTCTCCCTTTACCTTCCTTTATCTTACCTGATACATTCCTGTATCCTTATACACTAAGGTGTCTTTGCAGAGGCTATTTTTAACACCTCAGCTACCTAAGCGTCTGGCTTCTTTTTTCCAACTACATTTTCCTTTTCTGACTTTCTTCAAATAAGTAGAATTACATTTTCAGTAATGCAGAAATTTAGCCACAGTGGAATAATTTTGAAACCCAACAGTAACATGTGCAATGTTCAACATCACTAGGACTGGGAGCTTTTTAGAGTCACTAAAGGCAAATTTCACTTCCCAAATAGGAAAAGTATTAGGGCTTAGTGAAGGAGTTTGGAAAAAAAAATCTGATTCAAGTAGATGGGAGGTCACTTTAGTCCCATAAATATGTCGAAAATGGTCATAAAAACAGTGAAAAATGAGTGTAGTTAACATGGGATCAGAGAAATTTCAGCACAGGAAAGACATGGACCTGCTGGAGCAAGTCCAGAGGAAGGCCAAAAAAATTATCAGAGAGCTGAAACACCTCTCCTATGAAGACAGGCTGAGAGAACTGAGGTTGTTGAGCCTGGAGAACAAAAGGTTGCATGGAGACCTCCTTGCATCCTTCCAGTAGTTAAAGGGGGACTATAAGAAAGATGGGTATAGATTTTTTAGAAGGAACTGTAGCAATAGGAGAAGGGGTAATGGTTTTAAATTAAAAAAGGGCAGATTTAAAGTAGATATAAGGAAGACGTTTTTTACAATGAGGGTGGTGAAGTGGATTGCCCAAAGAGGTGCCCCATGCCTGGAAACATTCAAGGTCGCATTGGACAGGATTCTGAGCAGCCTGATCTAGTTTGAAGATGTCCTGCCTGTGGCAGGGGGATTGAACTACATGATGTAAATGTCCCTTCCAACCCAACCCATTCCATGATTTTGTAATTCTATAATTCTAAATGGCACCCAATGTATTTGTTTAGGCTTTAGGAAACTGGTTGTTAGATTATTAATGGGTCTGTCTTAAAACAGAGCCTTATGTGCCCTGTTTCACCATGCAAGCAGTCTCAAGAAAACTCCATAGCAAAAGCATAGAGAACAAGGACACAGAGTCTCTATCTTGCGGAGAGAGTAAAATAGTGGTCTCTATGCAATGCCTTGCAATGATTAAGGTAAACCTGGATTTGAGCAAGACTTTTATGTGGGTGTGTAGTGATAGACAAGGAGTAGTGGCTTTAAACTGAAAAAGGCTACCTTTAGATTAGATATTTGGAAGAAATTATTCATAATGAGGGTGGTGAGACACTGGAACAGGTTACCCAGAGAGAAGATGTCCCACCTCCAGAAGTTTTCAAGGATGGATGGGGCTTCGAGCAACCTGGTTTAGTGGAAGTTGTCCCTGTCCATGGCAGGGTGGGCAGAATTAGAGATTAATTAAGGTTCCTTCCAAGTCAAACTATTCTATGAAGACTGCAGATACAGATGTTAGCAAGATGTAGGGTTTTTGCACATGCAGAGGCATACTGAAATCCAGGATCTTCAGACATGCACTTCCCTTTCTTTTCAGCCCAGTCCACCCCTGTGTTTTCACCCATGGAAAAGGGTCTCAGGTTTACTGATGGCCTTGAGCCAGTTCCAGGAGAAATTAATTGTTCTACTTCCTCATCCTGCTGTTGGAAAAGAAATGCTACTGGAATTGGTGATCTCCTGAGACAGATCTCTTCCTCAACCTGAGCTGAGGAAAGCCTTGTGCTGCCTCTGCATCATCTCAGTAACCTTAGGGGTTCTTTTCAGCTTTCTGCTCTTCCTTCTCATCCTTGCTGTTCATTCGTCATAGAAACAGACAAGCTTATATTTTAATGACAACTTGAAAGATCTCTTTTCCTCCCTTTCTAGCTGAGGACATCAGATTCATCTCAAAATACTGTTTCAAAATGTTTTCCCTGCTTAAAAAGCTCGCTGAGTTTTTAATGCATACTTGAGGAATGCTAAAAAATGTACTTTATGCAGCAGCAAAATTATGCTAGTCCTGACAACTAGCTCCGAATTTCAAGCTGTTTCAATAATAGAATTGTGTATTTGTATTTTAAAAATGCTTTTCCCAATGATGCGGCAGCACAAAAAGCTCCCATCTAACCAAGGGAAAGGGTCTCAATAAGATGTATGGTTTGCACTGACAACAAGCCTGAGGCCATTAATTTGCCATACTTTTTCAATTCCACTTTTATTTTATTCTGAAGTTATGTGGTTAAGTTGACAGTAAAGAAAACAAAGTACACAGGTAGAGAGAATTTTAAGGCTTTGTGATGCCTCTTTAATGCGGTTTTACAAAGGATTGTCGGCTACAAATCTGCAAAGCAAACCTGAGACCATTGCAAAATGTGTTAGTATTATTTGCATTCATTTATTTGTGCTAAACCCTCACTGACTGATGCCTAGCAGAAGAGATTTATTTTGTGCATCAAAGGATCTTCCATTTGGAGTGTACAATGAGCAGATGGGAATGACTGAGAGTAAAGATCTTTTTCTTCCAGTGTACTTAAGTGAGACACCAGATATTGCCTGGTGATACAACAGAATGGAACTAATGCCATCTATAGATACTACTGCATTTTCTATGCTGAGAAATGCTTATGAATTTTGGACAGTTTTTTGGGTACTACCAAAGAGCCTTTTCAGGATCCTGGTTTCCACTGTGGAATAAGGTAAGCAGATAGTAATGGCATCAAGAAACTTTACTTGACAGGTACCATAGCAACACTGCTACCAAACTCTGATGAGCTCTGGAACGTGTCAGAAGCATTTCAGCAGTTTTATCGAATTTTCTAAACAGATTTACAAAGGTTAATGCACATCAATTATTTACTCACAAACCATCTGAATGTTGCTGGGTTTTGAAGCATGTAATTGAGGGAGGATCGTGAAAGTTCATGTTTTATGGACTGGCTCAGCTAGATGGGATAAACATGCCTGAGAGGCCACAGCCCTTCTTTAGAGCAAAAGTGTTCCAAAACTTTGGCCCAGGGACCTTGCCAGCAGTTCACAGTATTAGACAAAGTCCTTTAAGTTGCATCATCACTGCTAATTTGAGTCCTTTTGGTTTAACCTAACTTGAAAATGCAGTCGCATGTAAAGGAATGTTAAAGCTACCAAGACAAATTCTTTTGGCAGTATATGAGCTGTGCAAACTTGAGTGTAGGAGCAGAGATGGGACAACCAGGAAGCCAACATCAGAGAAAACACCCATGTGAACGCTTGTAGGAGACAGCAAGTTATTACAGGCAGCTTTCATAAACTCATCACGGAAATAGAACTTGCAGTTTCACATCCCTTTCTACTCTTGGCCAGCCCATAGTTCACCTTTTATTTTGCTGTTCTTGAGGCCCATGTCCTCAGTCATAATTTTTTTTCTTCAGAGAAAGACTTGGAACCAGTGAAGTCCCAGTACCAGCTGACATGAAAGCAAGCCCATTTCAGAAGAAGTATTACTAGGATGGCTACTGAACACTGGGACCTTGATTTTCCTAAAGATAACAGGAACTACAAGCTTAAAATTACTGCAAAATATGGAAGTGTTAACTGAATTCCTGTGTGTTGTCTTATTTATCAATATTTTGTTGTTTTGTTTTTTTTTTTAAATCATGACTTTTCTAGACTGCCTGTTCAGAGAAGACACTGCAGAGTAAATTTTAAAATAATTTCTGTGCAGCAGCATTAAAACATTTAACAAAGCGTTATAGAAAATATTTATTTCCAAATTTTTGCCAAAACAGAGAATACACAAAGAAAAAAAAATCTGCCCAATATTTAAACATACAGAGTATCCACACGTCTCACTAATTTAAGCAGAAGAAAGAAAATCTTTTTTTTTTCACAGAGAAGAAAAAAAGTTTGGAGAAATTGCTTTGGATTTGGTCCAAAAAGCAACCTGCAAAGTTTCAGGAACTTCCTTCAACCACACAGTTCTGAGATCTGCTCAGCTAGTGTTGAAGTTTCTTAGATTCTTTAAAGTTTTCCTTCTGCACAGATGTGAAAGAATAACCCAAATACCAAAGCAGCTCAGTGTTCAGCCGTACCTAAATCTAATTAAGACTCAACATTTCTGTGCCCATATCTCTGACAGTTTAATCCAATAAAACATACTCAGATTGGTACTACTGTAAGCAAACAGGATTAGTTCTTCTTGCCATCAAGCACATTTCACCTAAGGATGGCTAACGCCACTCTACCTTCTGAGAACATTCTATGAGAAAGAACCCTTTCCACTAACTTTCTGAAGAGGAGGAGTTTGCGAAGGAGAAATGAGCTGCAAGTTATCAGGATGGATTTTCAGGCAGGTGCTCTAAGTCAGCAGAGATGTGGTGTGTCTTGAAGTATGACTCAAACCCACCTCACTCCTCCATAGGCTTGTAATCAAGGTAAGGTAGTGTATTGACCTTGGATAATTTTCTTTTTGGAGTGCTCTCAGGTCCTTGTGCATCCCATCTTCTCTGCTAAGGAGTTTGGGCACCTGAGCTCAGCTTCACTTGGTACTGGTCCTGCTTCAGCACCCTCAACATTACCTTCATTGGTTTTAGCCCTTCATTTTCTATAGCAAACTGAGCAGTTTTCTCAGAAAGTGCAACAAAAGTCTGGAAGCAAGAAATGGAATGTCACTGACAGTCCTTTGGGCTACAACACAGCTCCTGGGAGAGCAGTGTAAATCAAAACTTTTACAACGCAGCATTTAAAACAAGCCATATGCACTTTACAAATGATGGTGTGAGGATATTCCAAGCACAGGCACATATCACTACCTGCCTTGCTCCAGCTTAGCCCAATTTCTCAAAAGGAAAGGCTCCTACTGGCCCCCATAAGGCTGCCTCACCCCAGTGAGAACCTCCGTTCTCACTGGCGTGAGGGTTTTTTTGCAGTTATAAGAAGGATCTCTTTCCTCGGCTCAGCATATAAGCAACACACAGCTTTCATTTAAAAAAATAATACTTCACTTAAAAGAAATGCACCACCTGGAATAGATCCTCTTTTTGAAATCTTGGACATGTATGTAACAAGGAAATAAGTTGCTATTTAAAAAGATCCTTCTGAATACCTTAATCAAGTAGGCATTGATGGATGGCTGAGATAAATATTTCTACCCTCTACATTTTTACTTGAAGTCTACAGCTTATACATGAAAGTCCCCACAGGATAAATACATTCCCAGGCTTCAGCAGCACCCAGAAATGATGCAATTTTTGTTACCTGTGATCATCTGTCCTCATCTGCTTGATTGCTAGGTTTTATCTTGAAATTGAAACGCCCAACGAAATTTCAAAGATTCATATTACATTCCACGGCGTGCTTGTGGTTTTTAATTTTTAAATAACTTGCCTGCAATACTGTGACTCAGAAGAAGTGTGAATGACAGAAGGAAACTTATTAGATTAAAGACAGTTTGTTGGAGAGAGTAGGGAAAATGAATTCACCCACAGGAACAGGTCCAATATTTTATTTTATTAGCAGAGGTTCAGGAGCCTTCTTCCATTCCACTCCAGCTCCATTGTTGTGAGGAGCCATTTGAGCCAGGGCCATACAAAGCCTGAAAATGGATTAAATTTGTCTCAAACAACATAAGAGTAGTCCCAAACTCAGGTTTAGTTTAGGTTACATCTTGAAGAAATCCATTCACCTCTGGGCATTCCAGAAGGTGGGATTTTCCCACCTTCTATCACAGAAGCCCACTATGGGGATAGGTACCCAAAAGCTCTTTGTCTTTAGGTATTCAGCAACCCTTCTTGGTCAGTCCATAGCCTGAAGTACCTTAGCAGATTCATACAATCTCTTATATCTACTTTAAATATTTTACTCAGAACTGCCCAAATCTTGGACATACAAGCCACATGGTTTCCTACTTGGAGGCTTTGCCTCTAGGATGCAGCAGTTTCTTTCCTACTACTGCAACTGAAGAAGTCAGGTGTATTTGCACACCCTGAGAACATAACCAAAGCAAACCTCTCAAAGAGTACAGCTGAAGTGGGAAAAGATAGCCACCTTTTACACTTGGTGCACAAGTAGTTGAAGTGAAGCCATCGAAGTCCCAGGCACAAAAGTCATATCTTTCTCAAGAAAGTGAAAGTTTGCATCACTGACTTGCCAAAACACCATCAGATATGTCCTGTGACTGCCTATGCACACTGTGCCCTACTACACATCAGCACAGAATTTGCACAGGAAAGGATTTCCATGCAGGGCTAGAACTAGACTGTGGCAAGTTTTTTTAACATTTGAGACAGATGAACTGTATTGGAAGAAAAGGCTGTGAAGTGAACATCTGGCATTGTTCAAAGGGGAACCCAAGGGACAGAGGCTGGTAGTTTGAGGGAAGGCAAAACGTGGGAATTGCTGTTGCAAACATGATGTGATGGTGATTAGTACTGCAAATGAAACAGATAGAGGGAGACTAGACCACAGTGGGCTGCGTGGCAGTGCTGAGTTTAAAAAAAATATCAGTTGTTAGTTATTCAAATGTATTATTAAGTATTTCTTCACAGAGTCTCACAATTTCTTTCATTGGAAGTGTTCCTCACACATGAACACATTGATATTTATTGAATAAGATAAAACACACTTTGATATCTCAATAGATCACTGACATGATCCGTCTGCCATGACAAAGATACTTAAGCACACATGTTCAAAAGGGCAAACACAGATTAGGAGATACTGAGCAGGTAGCAGTAGGGCAAAAGAAAGACCTGAGCCAGAAATTTCCATGTCCTGGGTTTGTGTCCTGATGTACCAGGTTATTCAGTAAAAGAGAAGTGATTCTTTTTTTAGTGGCTTTTTGTAAGGAACAGGCCAGTTATGCTATTCAGGGAGAGGTCACAGTTTGCAAGTGCACAATGAACAGTCCAGTCTAGCACCTGGACTGTGTGATGAACTTACACCCAAATTGAAATTAATTTCTGAAGGCAGTCACTCAGTCTTACAATAGTATATTATAATGTAAATGTATCATAATGTAAATGTATCATAATGTAAAAAGATCAACTGAATAGAACAGCATATTATCACAAGACACAATAGCCTTATAGGAGTTACTCCAAAAAGTAGAGTTCTTGAAGAGAGTGATTTTATTTATTTCAACAGATTTCTTATCACTAAAATCTCTCATTATTTTGAATAAAATATTAAAAAAAAAACAACAGCTGCTTAGTGAAACACTTTATTCTGGTTTCCCTTCATAGAAATGTCACAGAGAATATAGTAATTTTCTTAAGATAGGAATCCGAACATTAAAACCCAGTTATAAAAAACCTTTCAAATATATACATTATCATTAAATCAGTTTAATTAATTTGCTGTCTAAAGAGAAAACACTTTTTTCCTACTTATTCAAAATATTGGCATTAATTTTAATAAAAGAAACATTAATTCAAGATTTTTTTAATTAAAACAGGTTCCCACCCACACGACATTCCTCTCCCCCAGTTTGTGCTCAGAAACTTGGAGGCTATGTCTACATATCTGACCTCCACAGCTGCATTAGTACTTCATCAGAAGGTAAGAAACACAGTTACTCATTACTCACATGATATTTGGTGACCTGATAGATGTTTGACTAGCAGCTGGGAAAGAAATTGACAAATTGAGTACACACTAAAGCAACATGTTCTGCTTTTGAGAAGCAGCAATAGTGTTCAGGACTGAAATAGCCACATGCAGACAAGTGCTTTAGCAAGATATCCCAGGGAAGGAATAAAATTAACCGACCTCCTGACATAGAAAATGGCAGGCAAAGCATTTGAGGACAAAGAAAAAATAGGACTGTTTTACTTCTGATTTTGAAGAACGTGAACCTGGCTTAGATTCTCTGTAGCATGTTGTTGTTAAATACAGAAAAGGTAAAAGTATACGCCACATCAAAACTAAGCCATAGAAATTCTTGTAATTTTGGGGGGTTTTTTTTTGCCTACAAGCTAAATGGACGAGAAAAACGAAAAATTAGTCCAAAGCTACCAAATATGTCATCTCCAACTCGTTTGACAACTGATATTACAAGAGGACTATTATATCATTTTCTTCCTTCCTGTCTTTCAAAGCTACATGTAGCTTTCTCAGGTCCTCTGAGTGCAAGAAATGTCACATCAGATGAAATAACTATGGTAATGGCAAGGCAATTTCAGGTTGTGAAACAGAACTGCAAAGTGGAGCTGGAGAAAAGCCCTAAACTGAGCAAAAAGACTGCTGAATTAATGTAAGTACAAAGTATTTAACACAAGCTGTTGTGTTAGAAGCAGTTGCCTTGGTAAAGCAACATTTTTTAAAAACTCCGGTTATTATGCAAAACAAAATCATTACAGCTTGTAATGATTTTGTAATGAGCAGGAGCAAACAGGCAGGAAGGACAGAGCTGCACTAGTGTCTGCCTCTTCCTTGTGACTCTCAGTATCTTTATCCTCCTCATTCACCTTATGATTAAAAAGCAGTAACAACCAGAGGAAAGAAATCCTTAATGTCAGTATGGTTTCATGTCTAATCAGTGGTGATGGTCTGTAATTCATGTATTTAGATAGGAATGATCTTAGGTAGCTTCAGTTTTGGAGACTGAGGCCTAGAACTAAATCACAGAGTCATAGAGTGGTTTGAGTTGGAAGGGACCTTCAGAGGTCATCTAGTCCGATCCCACTACCATGGAACAGACACCTTCCACTACACCAGGTTGCTCAAAGCTCTGTTGAACCTTGAGTCTTGAACACTTCAGGAGTGACGCATACAAAATCTCTCTGGGCAACCTGTTCCAGTGCCCCACCACCCTCACCATAAACAATTTCTTCTTTATATCCAATCTAAATCTACCCTCTTTTATTTTAAAATCATTGCCCCTTCTCCTGTAGCCTTTTATCAAGGCTACAAGCCTTGATAAAAATTATTTCTCTGTATTTCTTATAAGTACCTTGAAGATCTTATACTTGAGGCGAAGGTGCACCACGCTGTATACCACCAACATTCCATCCATAAGAGATTCTCAGAGTGCTTAATAAACACCTAATGAGCTTTATAAAACTCTGGGACATGTGCATGACATTTTATGGAGGGATGAATAGAGACACTGAAAGATTAATTGACTTGCCATACACTGACTTTGCATCAAGCACCTGTCAGATATTTTGAAATGCACAGATTACTTCAAGGAAAGTCAGAGCTCTAGTGACTTTTACACAGTTATATCTACAGGCACCTGCTGAGTATCAGACCAAAGCAATAAGATTGCTTAGTAGAAATGTGAAAAGCAAACTGAGATTTGGTCCTGGTAAAATTTGGATCTGACATCTATTTCATATCTGTAAGATTAAGATATTGGTCCCATGCAATATACCCTGAAAAGTTTCTTCAGGAGCATGATTTCTAATCAAAGGGTTTAAAGTTGAGGTTTTTGAAAAAGTCTAAAAGTCTTTTCAGAACATGGGGAAAAAGTCTTCCAGACTTTTTCAAATGTTTCATATCAGTATTTTTATTGTTGCAGAGGTCCAAATTTGGCATTACCTAAGCACATGCAACCATCAGCAAGTGCGCAAGTTATCCATCACGAGTTCAACAATACAAATGCACCTAGAAGGTGATATGGTGAATCAGTTTTATTTAGAAGGTCTTGAACATAAACATGCATTTTCCAAATTTATTCCAGGTTCATCTTTCTATTCCTCCTTTTGTTCTAAACTGCTGTTGTAGTACAAAGGTGTACAATAAAAGGGTTTGACAGAGTATCCTCTACCTTCAATTCAAATAACTTGAATAAGAAATTATGCAGTGTTAATCAAAGTTAAGAATTTCAAACCGTTTTCACAGAAGACAAGTGAATGTACGTCAAAATACATTAATGTTTCAGAAAAAACATTTTGTATTGGCAGGAATTGTTAAAAGCTGTAGACACCACACCTTTCTCAGGCATTGTGATCGGTGTTTCAAGGACAAATGAAGCCGCTAAGCAAAGCAAGAAATGCTACTCAGGTTGTCCATTTATTTAAAGAAGTATTTTCACTGAAATTAATGTAGTGTGCATTGTCAAGATTATCTTTTGAGAATAAAGCAGTCATAGTCTCCATGGAAATATTGCATACCAAAGAGCAAAAAAAATAGGCTAAAAAATGTAGGGTGGGATTTTTTATTTGGTTTGGGTTAAGTTTTTTACAGTTCTACTATGTAGCCTCTTAGAAATGTTTACAGTATCCCCTGTGACATCAAGGTCTAGTGACCCTTAAAAGATCTTCAGGTCTAGGCCCTGAAGTATCCGAAATTTTCACATATCTCCCCATGGGAGAGGAATACTAGCTTTACAAGCCATTTATCTGAAGCAATTAATGTGTAAATAATTTCTTTTATATGATTTGTGTTCTCTTCCAAATAACCGTATGAGTATCCACTTAGTGGTTGGCCCTGCTTCATTCTCACCCTTTAAAAAAATAAATTGCATATGATATATTAATATTACATAAGCCCACCAAAGTCCAGTGGCTATTTTGGTGATTTTTTTCAGTCCTGAGGAAATACATCATTTTTACTTTATATTTTAAACCCTCACCCCCCTTTTTTTCTGTTTTGTGGAGTCCAACTGCAAAGCACAAGCTAAGTTGTCAGGTTTTGGAGTGCGTTGTTTCAAAAAGGTACTGTCAAATACTCAACCAATTTGTGTAAGCTGCTATTCATGTGGAAAAGGATGTACCTGTCTTACTCCAGCCAACACGACTCATCTCACTTCTGTCAGTATAAATGTAGCTGGACTTCACCAACAATGCTTGAGGTCAATGATTTCCATACCAGCTTATTTCTCCGCTGCACAGACCGAAACAGCAGCAAAACACTGGTCTATTTCTGTTCTTAACATTTAGCTCTTTTTCACCTTTTACCTGGGCTCATGACTCCCTTTTGTGCTGCATATTCACAGACTGCCTTGCTGTGTTGAAAGATAGATGCAGAAGAAGAAGCTACTGCATTGTTATAAGGTAAACAACACCCAATCCTATTTATTTTCTTCCTAAAGTATTGAAGAGTTGGCTCCATTTTATAAGCTCTGCCTTCAGTTCGTGAAAAATAACTGTTGCATAAGGCGTGAATAATATTGTGTTATATAAATATCTTCTAGTATATGAACATGAAAGTGTGTATTTATGGAGTGGAAAATGCGTAAAAAGCCAAATGCTTTCTTCCCCTTTAACTTAGTGGGAGTTTTCTCCAACAGTTTTTTAACTATACTCTTTAAAGCTTAAGCATTTTCCAGGTGGATTTGGGAAAAGCTGGCAAAATTCCTTTAACTTTAAACCCTACAAAATGGGTATCATTTCTCCCCAGCTTCTTATGTCCTCACAGATATGAGCTGCTTAAGAAGTCTCTTGCTATCATGCTGCTTGTCAAATTATTAGTGTTGTATCTGAAATATAAACCAGTAATAAGACAAGGAGGCCTGGGAAATATATGCTACAGTAACAATATCATGTCGATGTTGCATTCCAGTATTCCCTAGCTGTCACAGCAGTGGTGGCTAATTCTATTCAAATGGAATATGTGCTATTAAATTGACTTTCCTATGTTCCTTTGCATGTCATTGTGAAAGTCCTTTATTTTCCAGCTGGGTTATTTTCCTTTGATCTTGTTTTCTCAGTGTGCATATCCCTTCTGTTTTGCTCGTGCAAAAGGCTAAAGTAGAAAGCCAAAAAGAAAACTGCAATAATTACCATTCTGTACTTTTACTCTCTGAAAGGACTAGCTGGCATAAGAGATTTGTAAGAGCTTTTATATATTTTTGAATCCAACATAAGGCAGTTGTCTACTGTTTGCACATAATTCTGCTCTTTTTTAACTTATTTTTTATGCTTAGTTTTTATCCATTTTAGAACAAATACATCTTTTTTTTAATGCAAATATTTTTCACTCTCAGTGCTGTAGCACTGAGGTAACTTAATCCATTTGTTTACCAATGCAAGCCAAAGCGGTTTTAAGTGTCCCCCTTGCTGCTTCAGGCAAGATAAACCTATCTTCCAGAAGGCTTGCCTTCATCTTTGCCTTCAAATGTTGTATGTTTTGCTGAGGTACAACAATAAAGAAGCCAGCCTGCAATGTCACCACCTCGAGGTACTTCCACGCTTTCATTAAAATGTACCTTTCTGAAAACTCAATCAAGATTACTTTTCTCCTTAGCAAGACATAAAAATGCTTTTGAACAAAACAGAAAGGAAGCGGCCAAACTGAAAGCTGGGGCTCAAATTAGTTTTGAAAACCAAGGAAGCGAAACTGCCTTAGGACGTCTTTCATACATGATTTTTATCTGTCTGTAGAAGTATGGATAGCAGCTATTTGTTACAGTAGCTGTTTATTACAGAAGCAGCCTTTCCCTGGGTATGATAAATTCATTACCTAACAGAATGGCCCCCTTACATAAACCACGGACAGAACTGCAACTCCTATCAACCCAATGGATACATGCATGGCACTGATCAGAGCACACATTTGCACCACCATCAACAGAGAAGCTCTACAGGTACGTAATTTATCAGCACAGGCAAAAATTAATCTTGCAAATAAGAAAAGCCAAAGGTGAGTAAGACATAAAGAGAAGACAGGATGCTTTAGGTAAGTTGTAAGCAACTGTAATTAAGCTTTCATTTGATTGCAGCATTTCTTGCCCTTTCTTCTTACATTGAAAGGAAAACCTCTCATCACTACTGCTTTACACTGTGTTCATCCCAGGGGTGACCATGAGATCATGGAACCTCAAGGCCATCAACACTTGGACCAAGCCAAAATCCAGTAAGATATGAAAGCAGACATTGGTCCATACCACCTGGCTCCACTCCATGAGCTGAGGCAGTGGGGAGAGGTGGGAGCTGCAGTGGAGGTGATACTGAGCAGGCACCAGTTAACCCCAGAGACTCCAATCAGAGGGAGAGAGAAACTGTGCTGTGGAGCATGCAAGATGTGTCATACTGTAAATCACAACTCTGCAGCAGTTGCTGTGGTAACCACACCTTTTTAAAAATCTGTTAGAAGATAAAACATTTATACACTCTCACACCCATCCTTTGCACATAGGTGAAGGCTGCAAAAGTATGCATCCCTTCATTGGAAGAGACTTTTATTTTCCTTCCATGAATTCTCTACCACACCTCTCCAAGTACTCGAGACAGGTCTGCAAAGAAGCAGAAATAGACTGGGTTCCCCAGTTTCCCTGTACAGCTGTGAATAGCAGCAGCCACTCAGAGAAAAAACTTTCATCCTTTATTGCTTTTATCTCCTTTCCCAATTTTCTCAAGGTTATGAATGCATCATTCTTAACCTGAATTTCAGCTGAGCTGTCTTGCTTATTTTGATACATAATCAGTTCTCTTTCATAAATTCACAGAAGAAATGTTAGCATATTACAGTGGTGCTAGGAAGCTTTATTACTTTTATTATTAGAAGGTACTGGCTTAAATGCATCAATATAATATCTTATCAATTAAAGAATCTTCCACAGCCCAATAAATCCTCATGCTTGCCCTGCAGAGGACAAATGTGGGACCTATATTTGAACCTGATCCCAGTTCACTCTACGTGTCTTAGTTTGGCATGAAGAAACCACTAATGTCACTAACATTGTTTCATGTAATAGAACTATGCTTGCAACCTCTCCTTTGAGCTTTCCCTTGGTGTGCTGGATCTGCTTTTCTCCAAATCACTTAGAAAAGACATAAATGTTTATCCTACAAGAGACTTCATGGCGCACTACAAGCCAACCCAACACAGTCCAAAAGCTTATGGATGGATTGTTTTAGATTTACGGAATTTCTGTATCTTCCCAGAGATTCTGTATGTTTATTGATGGATGAATCATCACAAAAGCCTAATAGCTAGCTGCTACTGAAGGCCAGTTCAGTGTGGTTCATTAGACCTGAAAACATGATAAAGTATATTATAGGCACATATGTAAAATGCAATTGTCAACACTAAGCTTGAAATGTGTAGATTTTTAGCTTACTGTCCTCAGGATCCTGAAAACAGAAAGTTTATCTATGGTATCATGGGATCTGTATAATGCTCCTTAGTATTAACTAGCTCTAAGTCAAAAGGAAGAAAAAAAACAATCCATGATACACTGCTTTTGTCCTTAAGGAAGTCAAAGTACAACACAACACAGTGTCCAGACATTTTTTATTTTTCTTAGGGGGGAAAACATGGCAGAAAACAAGCCAATCATGTCCTGTGCTAATCTACAGAAATATATTAGGAATTTATTTAGAAGATACCTTGCCAGCCAAATAGATGTGTTATAGCAGTTGAGAGTGAGACTTTACATATGTAGTTGTTCAGCACCGTCAAAAAGGCTATTTGTGACCAAAACAAATGCATATCAGAGGTCAAGATACAGAATCAGAACCGAAGTGAGAGTTTGATAGAATGCAAACACTGGAGGTTAAAATGCTGCCATGGTTCATGCAGCATCTATATACTCACGCACGAGAATTCAGGACCCAATTTATTCTCTGATGATATTCAGAGAGAGAAGAAAAATTTGAACAAATGTTGTCATTGCAGTTTCCTCATTTTGAAGGAAGAAAAGAAAGCAATCAAATCTGGGTCTAGCCAATACACGGGAAGGTGATAAATGTGCATTCCCACTGCCTGTTGTGCCAGTGGAAGGTGACACCTCCTTCCTGCCAGCCCACCCCAGCTCCTCACTAGCAGCCAGTTCTGGGCGTTTCTGCCTTCCTCAAGTCCCCTTCCATCAAAACACACAAAGACTGATCTTTGCAGCTTGAACCAACCCAGATAATTTTGCTCAAGTTGGGAGAATTGCTCACTTGCACAGCTCAGCCAATAAAAATGAGGGGGAATGACACTGACACAGGGTGGGGAAAACAAGACAGGTTAGTAAGCAGAGGTTTTCTGCTTATAATTTAAGTGTTGATGAGATGACTACCTTTTTTTTTAATTATTAATTTCTTAAACTTGAAATATTTCTCCAAATTAACATCTCAGATTTAATTGAATGTTGAAAAACTGAATTGAGTATTATAACAGAGGCAGAGTATAGCCTATCTTTTCAAAAGGGCAGGTACTTGTCAGTGAGCCAACAGCTCAGGAGATAATATTTCACTCAGGAAAGATGGTGCAGCTTCACTAACTTTGTCCATTAATGCCTACCTGCAAGGATCTTCTGCATGTGTGATAGATGACCATTCCCAAACCGTTATTGGAGGTGGTCCTCACTGTTTTCATTTCATATGGTACACTCCCCAAGGCATTTTTGTTATTTCCCCTATATATGATTAAAACCCCCCAAACAAACAAAAAAAACCACACAAAAAAACCCCAAAACAAAAAAAACCAAACCTCCCCTCAAAAACCACTCCGAAACTTCATGTAAGTACTAACTCTTGTGTTGTTTTTTCTTCACCAAAAGGCCACAAATCAAAAAATCTAAACTAGGAATAATACTTTATTTCAGTTGCACATTATTACTGTTATGCTCTACTCATTGATTTTAATAGCAGAGAATTAGAGTGCATTATAAGGCTATTTGTGTATCTTGCAAAACTGGGACTTCTATCTTATTCATCTCTTGAATATGTAACTATGTTTACTTTCAATATAACCATAATTGTTCTCATCAGGAGGGAATCTGGCTTATTATCTCAAATGCTATTGCCATAAAGTAATTGCACAAAAATACTAGTAAGATATGTTTTCTCCCTCCCATAAGACAAAGATTATTTTGCTCTAATGAACTTGCCTGTTATTAGAAGAGAAAAAGGTAAAAAGCAAGAGCGTCCTCCAAAAAGGAAACAAAACTTCCACACATGTTGCTATCACACTTTTGTATGAATCATGATTTCTGTCTATGCTATCCTAGATATCAAAACCATTTCTAATGCTGTTGCTATAACAAAGCATCCTGCTTCTACAGTGGGAAAGATCTTTTACCCTCCCCCTGCCTTTTTCACTAGTTGTTCACATACAGCATGTCTTCAAAGCCCTGTCAAAGCCTGAAAAACACAGCACTTACTCACTGATGATTCCACTATTGATTCAGTGGCATTCAAGTTATTATTAGTCTCTCTCTATGGATGTATCATCAGCAATACCCTGCTGACTTCCAGTGGTAATAGTCCACCTCTGTTACACTGAAATTGTCAATATCTCAAATCAAAACAATGCTTGAGACCAACTTAGATCAATAGAGCTGATGAATGATGCACACTCCCACCTCACTTAGATTGTTAATATAAGAGATTTTAATGGTATTTCATTCTGTAGTTCCTACAGCCCTGTCGTTAGCACTCTAGGATAATTGGAGTTGAAGGATTATTGAAGGGAGAAGTGTGAAATTCAACCAAGGTATTGTTCTTTCCCCACACTTGTTTCCAACCCCCATCAAGCATGGTAAAGTCTGAGCAGCTGTTGTGTCCAATCCATGTCAGGTATGAAGCAACTCAGCTCTACCTTTTGTTTTTTGATCTTTACAGCATGTCAATGTTGTTGCAAACTGAAGCAGGAGAGAAGCAAAAGGAAGGGACAGAAAAGGAATAGAAAAGAATGGAAGGTAGAAAGAAAAGTCCACCATCAGCTTCCTCCTCAGAAAGACCACTTAATCATTTTTTTAGTCCTAAACTGATTATTAATGACTAAGTGTAGCCATTAAACTGGTCCTGTTGATCATAAGTTAAATGTTCTCAAGATGTGGAGCTATGTTAGAAGTAAGCACAGAAATGTCTGCAAGACCAGGAATATCTGCAACACCTGACACGCTGCTTAAAAAAATTAGTTTTTATACCAGGAAACTAGCAAAAAAAAAATTAAAAAACCCCCAAGCTTCCCAATTTCAGAGTCACTATGCCAAGATGTCTACGAAGGTCTAAAGCACAGCCGGCTCCAACCCTAAGTCTCCTGCAGTTGCTATAAGAGAGGCTTTGGATACTTTGAACTCCACTACCTAATCCCAATTTTTACTTTCTATTGATGCTCCAAGGCACACTACAAAACATAAACAGTTGAGTCTTATGATGGACATCAACTCCTCTCTGATAGCGCCCAGGCTCAAACCAAAGGTAGTGTCACATACTTAGGAAATCAAATTTCACAAAAGCACTGGGCTGCATTTGCCTGCAACAAGTGTCTCCATTGACACTCTTGTAATTTATCATATGACTAATTTTTAAATAGAACTAAGGTCTGCAAGAACAAGTTCTTTCGGCTCTAAAACTTAATCCTTCAAAAAAAATTTCCTCCTGTCCTTTCAAGGACTCTGCCAGCCACTTTCCTTAACACTTTAATGTCTTAGAAGGCTTAGAGCATGCTTTACTGTGCTTCTATCAGAGCACTACATTGTTAGTTTTATGCAGATGTTCAAAAAAGTGTCATTTTATCAACATATTGTGTGCATACTAGCTAGTTCAGAAGGTCCTCTCTCCAGAAACCTTCTCTACTTCTCAGTTTTCTCTGTTGAATTCAACATCAATAACTTTCCATAGAATGGTGTGCCATTTTAATGTCATTGTAAGATCACAAGCATCAAAGGTCTTCTAACATGAATACACTGTTTTTCTCTTCAGTCAGCAACAAACCTCACCAAGCCCTCTGTATTTTTTTTTAAATTTTTGATAGGTATTTCAGAACTGAGAAATCAAAGTCAATGCCTTTCAAAATGAGGTCATACATAGCTCCAAACTTATTTCCCTGTCAGGCTTCCATTTTAAAATAAAAATAGAAGAGCAGAATTTATTTTTACAGCAGAGGAATAATCTCTGTTCAGGGGTAGAGATTTTGTTTATCCAAACATCTGAAAACAAACATCTGGCTCTACGGGGGGGCTGAAAAATATCAGTTTAAAAGATGAAAACAAGAAGTCACTGCCATTAACCAGAAAAAGGAAGCTGAACAGAGAATATTATACAGCAGATGCCAAAATAAGTCCTGCTGAGGCCCAACAGTAATACTTAGCATTCAACAGGTTGCATCCTCAGAGACATGCAATAGTGCACACCAGCAATTTCTGCACAGAACTAGAGCTCCCACTTCAGTCTTGGAGTGTTTTACTTCAGTCATAACATAATAATTCAATTTTACAGTGCACCTTGACATTGTAGGAGAAAGTAATTTACTAACAGGGGGACATGATGTGCTCCAACAGGAAGCCCATTACCTCTCAGCTCTGCCTGATTTATTAATTTCAAAGGGAAAGAGAATGGCAACTGCAGCTAAAACAAGGTGTTTATTCTCTTTCCAAAACCTGTTAAGGAAACTAGAGAGAAAGAAACTTTCAACAACCATAACACACTAAATGCAGTGTAAGCCCCAACATGTATAACACCCAAGGTAGTGGTGGTAACGTTTGCTCAAGCCCTATCTTGAAACAGCTTGTTTTGTACTGTTGAAAAACATTCATACGTCAAAATGATGGGTGCAAGCATCACCAGCAAGACAACTTCCTGCAAGATCACGGAGTAAAGTGGATTCTGCTGTTCAGCCTTTCATATCCAGACAATATCATTCCTATCATTATCCCCACCACAGTGTATTGAAGTAGTTCTTTCAGTGGTATACACGCATGAAATATGTTGTTTTTCATCTCCACCTGACTGGTGACTTAGGAAGCTTAAAAAAACTGTGCCACTACATCTTTCAATGGACAGACCTGAAAATTCAGTTTCTGGGAGACACTTATTTCAGGTTGTGTCTTGTTGAGCGAAAAGGAGACTAATAGCAGGCAAGAGGTAAATAGAGGTATTTTCCTATAACATCTAGTTTCAGGATTAGTTTGAAAAAGGTGTTCATGCAAGAGTAATACTTAAAACTTTTTCTTTGAGGTTGTTTTTGCTTACTGATCTTTCTTTCTGAATTTGTTGTTTTTTCAGATCTTAAGTTAGCTATCAACATCCTCAAGAAGCAGTTCCCAAGCAATATATATCTGTGAGGCCTTCTCGGAGATAACTGCAAATTACAAGACAGTAATCATTCATTACTAGTGAGGTAGTTTTGTCTTTCTGATAGGTTAGATCTAGGCGAAGCTACCTTTATGTTAGTAAACAGACTTGTGAAGTCCTCCTGAGGTTAAATATCTTCTAAAATTGACTTGGCATCTTGTCCCTTTCAGGTACTTCAATCCCCTTTAATTTTTGTATAAAAAAAAAAACAACTGAAAGTTTCAGAAGTTTACAGGGCACTCTAAGTTTTATGCACATTCTATACATAGTGAAGGTTTCTTACCCACCTGTTTTAATTTTCTTTTGCTGAAATGTGGCCCCAAAGTGATTTATTTGTTCTATCCTGGGTAAAGTAGCTTGTGCCTGTGTACAATATTGACAAACTGTAGTACCACACTGATTACAGGATTGGGATGGGCTATCTGTACGTTGCATGAAATGCGCAATCACCGCGCAGTATCACAGTCAGAGCTAATACGCAACACAAATTCTTAACTACAAATGTCAAGTACTGTCCTCAACATCTAGACTTGTTCCCTGTTGCTAGAAGCATAGACACTTTCTTCTTAGGCAACTCTCTCTACATATTTTCAGAAGCAAGGAAGAGATTGGCAAGAGTCAAGACAAAAGTGCTACTCCTAGAGAGATATTGCAGAACCCAAATTTTACTAGGGTGCTAATGGAACCTCATTTCTCCCTTCCCCTTGTGAAAAGCCCAATGTAAATTTTGTTATGTACAGACTAATCTGCTCAACAAATAAAACATTGAATTTAATGGCCTACTGTTGCAACCACGGAGATGCTTGTGCTGTTCTGGTTTTGGGGTTTTCTTGATAACCCAAGAGAAGGTCCACTCACAGAGTTTCAAAAATCAGCTGAAAAAGTGAGGTTTCATGAAGTCCAAAGGTGTAATTCTTCAGCTCTGGCTCAAGTGTCTTTCTCCCCCTCACTGTTACCCCCAGTTTAACTACGCAGTTTTGCTTCCAAGAATAAATTTCCATAAGCACGCTATTTTTTACAGTTCAAGTTTCCTGCTTAGTGATTTCAAAACCGAATATTTTAGACTGTTATTTTACCAACTGTAAAATCTTGCAAACTGCAGAGCTTTGGCCCTCTTACTGTTTGATAGTACAAAAAGCTGTAGCTTACAGACATGCCAAAAATATGTTGTCATACTTCAAATAGCATCTTATACTTATCATGATCATTCCAGCATAGATAAGATTTTGGAAAGCAATTGGCACCTTTGTGTTCAATTTTAAGCAACATAGGAGAGATCCATATTGCAGACAAATGCTTACTGTTCTCTGAGATTAGAGACCCATTCAAGGTCAATTGAGCAACAGATTTGAAACAAGATATTTTTGGCTATTTCTAGAAACCTTGGCTGCATAGCTTGCAATTTGTTGATTACTGGTACTTTATTAACTTGCAGTTATGCTAAAAACATGACACACTTTGCTTCTTCTGTGTAAACAGTGCATGGGAAGTGATTTCTGTTCCAGTCAGGTGCAGTGTGTTAAGACTCAAACAATATGAAAAAGAAAAATTCCTATACAACCATAACAATAATGCATCACTTGCTTAAAATGTTTAGATAAAATTTTAAATACGTGCAGAAAGTAGATAACACAATCTTGTAGTGGTTATAATAATTACCAAGTAAGCTTTTTGAAATTTTAACGTTAATGGCATTGCACATTGAGCAGAGACTAAGCAAAGGAAGTAGCAATTGTAAAACAATTAACCTTGTTCTACTGCTGTAACTTTTTAGGCTAATATTAAAATTAAAAATGCCATTTTGGACCTTTACAGAATAGTGCAAGACTAGGAGATATTTTTCAACCAAGAAAAAATTTTGTTTAAATGTGTGTTTCCTTAGCACAATTTGGAGTGATTGGAACCAAATTTCAGCTCAAAGAACAATCTCATGCTGTAGTAAATAGCTTCTGAGATATTAAACCTCAGTTACTGGTCAGGTTAAACCTTGTTCAGGCTGGTGAATTTAACTCTCTGTTTTAAGTAGTTTAGATAGCTTCAAAAAATAGTAGACATACCTCCGTTGAATGGGCAAGTGCAAAGGACTTCATGAATAGAATGCTCTGGCTTGAGGGACTGCAATAGTATTATATGAGAACCAAGATAGAGAGGAAGCAGTAGGCATGGTATTATTTGACCTTGACCTTGACCAAAGTAAAAACCTCATATTTGGGAGGCTATACACAAGCATGGATGAAATGCATGACCAGTTACAGCAAAACATACTAGCAAAGATTATTACTAAGCTTGGGAAAGTACCTCCAATGTAAAGCACCTGTGTATCCTGAGACAGTCTCTCTTCTGCATCTCCCCTGATGACTTTGAGGGAAGAACAGATTCATATAAAAATTAGAAAAAAAAGGAAGTACATAGATGACACCAAGATGAAGAAGTAGGAAAACAGTCTCGAGGACAAAGTCAGCATGACTAGGATAAATTGGACAAGTGGTACAAGAAGATAAAAGACAATAAAGAATGGAGTGATTGATTTCCTATTGCTAAATCTAACACCCAGCTGCAAAACAAGGACCACAGCCACCATGGACTGGAGTTTCAAGTGCACAAGAACTAAGTAGGAGTTCTTCTCACCAGAATCACTCTCTAATGGATATGAAATTTTGTAGATGTGCTGCATTTCTGACAGGGAAAGGATCTATTCTACTCAATACTGGTGATGGCATCACTGAGTCTTCAGTTCAGAGCACTACACTTACAGAGACAATAAAAATAAATAATAAAAAAAAAAGTAGAATAAGACACCAAACTGCTCATTCCTATTGCCCCCAATGTGAGAGGGGTCAGGTTGTATGGCACCTGAAGGACAGGCTCCTAATGTAGCTGCCACCTCTCCCATGCTTTCCATTTCACCCAGTAACAATGATCTCGCTCTTTCTCCCCTTGCCCTCCTGTGTCTTTGATGTCTCATAAGAAGTGTTGAGTTCTATTGTTTTATTTTCAGTTCTCATGTAAGCATGACTGTACTTGTACTTTCCAATCTGGAAACATACACTGAAATCAAGATGTACTCTTAAGTCTGAATATCCCAGGTAGATTCAGCTTGCTCAACTGATAAAAAGTTCTATGAGTAGCAATGCTACTAACCAAAGAGATTAAATTGATAAACTGATGTTTTGGCCTTTTGGTGTTTAATCTCAGAAGGGGGGTAGTTGTATATGTTGACACAAATAAGCAAATAGAAAAAGTGTTGGATTGCATGCTGCTAGAGAGATGGTTTTGTGTTTAAAATTTGACCAACACTTCCCTTGGATTGATATTCATGCTGTATTCATCCAATCTTGCAATTCATATAAACAGCCTTGAGGGAAGAAAAAAAAATTACATAAGACACTGTGGTTCAAATATTTCAGTGCAGAAGTTTCCCATTCAATTAGATTTTCATGCCTTGGGTCAAGTTCTGTGTCACACCAAGTTTTCTGTGCTGTTCTATATACTATCAGCATTGTGATAAACACCTTTATCTTTAAATTTTATACGGTGATATTTCACTTTAAAAAAAAACACTTTTCATGCAGTACTGTTACATTAATTCTGTGCTCTAGTTTAAAATTCTAGTTTGTAACAGCATTGTGAACCTACATGTTCCCTTACTGCATGATTACTCTGCTGTTTAATTGCTATAGCAAAAAAAGTGAAAAATTGCATGCCATATATTATTATTTTATGTTTTCTGTTCTTCTTGGATATCTTACTATTGAAAAGGCATGATTACAGCTTAGAACATGTGCAGGTTTTGTCACAGCAATATAAGAAAAGACATTAAGTTATTAAAGAGTGTCCAAAGGAGAGCAACAAAGACGGTGAAGGGAAGTCGCATGAGAAGTGGCTGAGGTCGCTTGCTCTGTTCAGCCTAGAGAAGAGGAGATTAAGGGGAGACCTCATTGCAGTCTTGAACTTCCTCATAAGGAGAAGAGGAGGCGGATGCTGAACTCTTCCCTGTGGTGACCAGTAACAAGACCCAAGGCAATGGCATGAAGTTATGTCAGGGAAGTTTTAGGTGGATATTAAAAAAGGGTTCTGCAGCCAAAAGGTGGTTGGGTGCTGGAACAGGCTCCCCATGGAAGTGGTCACAGCACCAAGCTGTGTTCAGAGCTCAAGACAGCATTTGGACAATACCCTCAGGCACAGGGTGTGACTCTAAGGGATGATCCTGTGCAGGGCTAAGAGTTGGACTCAATGATCCTTGTGGGTCCCTACCAACTCAGTGTATTCTTTGATTCTGTGAATGACAGTAATTCTTATTCTAACCTTTGATTTTGCTTAAAATATCATCTACAACTACAACTGAAAAGTTTGTGCATATTGGAGTTCTCCATAGAGTAGAATTCTTCAGGGCCTTCTGAATAACCATATTCCTTCGAACTCAGTGATGTCCATTGAAATGTGAAGTATAGTTAAAAGTATAACATACACTTGTTTAAACTATAAAATAACCTACAAGATTCAGTTTTGAGAAAAAAAAAATCTCTTGTATATCACCACAAAGTTGTTTTCTTCTCTTCATGTTTGAGATTTTTTTTTTTTTTTTTTTTTGGTGGTGATGGTGATTATGTGATAGTGGCAACTTTTTTGTCCAGGAATCAGGGTTTCCATCCAGAGATGTAGAACAGTAGAGTCCAAGACTACCATTATCCTGTGTTCATGTTTCAAGGAACTAAGGTGGCTCAGGTATTTAGGACTCACCTTCCCCCATATTTTCAGAGGACCATTTGGCGGCTTCTCTTTCTAAATTCATTGTTGAACTAAATTATGGTTATGAACATCTTCAGAAAAAAAAAAAGAAACTTAAAACTCAGTTATGTTTTGAGGGGGTCAATGCCCACCCTTTAGCACTGCCCCATTTTTAAAGATATCCACTACTCACACATCAGAGTGGTTTGATGCCTCCCTCAGAAGCAGGGGGACAGGAGAATGGATGGGTAAGCAAACACCTGCCCTCCTTGGGGACTGAGCCAGCTGGCTCAGTCCCTAGACTGAATTTTTCAGGAGTGAACCAGTAACTGTTCTCCATAGGGAAATAGTGGGTATGTGTGCATTCTTCCTGTTTCTCCTCCACCTGTGAATATACTCTAAACTTTTGCCAAGTCTGTAGCTACAACATAAAGAATTAAAGATCGTGATATTTGCACTACCTTTACCTGCCTTGTATAATTTGACCCAAACTTCCAACATTTTAGGGAGCTTGAGCAGATGCTATTTCAGAACAAGAATAGACTTTATGAAGGTGGATGCTTACCTTATCACACAGAATAGGTAGGGTTGGAAGGGACCTCTGGGGATCATCTAGTCCAGCCCCCTTGCCAAGGAAAAGTCACCTAGATCAGATTACACAGGAACACGTCCAGGTGGATTTTAAATATCTCCAGAGAGGGACACTCCACAACCACCCTGCGCAGCCTGTTCCAGAAGTTATTCCCTGTTCCAAAAAGTAAGTTCTTCCTGATGTTGAGGCAGAACTTCCTGTGGTTTAGTTTATGGCCATTACTCCTTGTCCTGACACTGGGCACCACTGAAAAGAGTCTGGCACCATCCTTTTGGCACCCATCTCTGAGATATTTGTGTGTATTGATGAGATCTCTTCTCAGTCTTCTCTAGACTGAATGGGCTCAGCCCTCACAGTCTCTCCTCATAAGAGGGATGCTCCAGACTCCTAATCACCTTAGTGTCCCCCCTCCCTAGACCTGCTGGACATGCTGCTTTTGATGTTGCCCAGGACACAACTGGCTTTCTGTGTTGCAAGCGCACATTGCTGGGTCATGTCCGACCGCTCATCCATCAGAACCCCTAAGTCCTTCTTGGCAGGGCTGCTCTCAGTCTGTTCATTCTCCAGCCTGTGTTGATACTGGGTATTGCCCCGACCCAGGTGCAGCACCTTGTACTTCTCTTGTCAAACCTGGTGAGATTCCCACTTCTCCAGTTTGTCCAGGTCCCTTTGGATGGCATCTCATCCTTCAAGTGTACCTGTATCTCTCTTGTACCATTGAGCCCAGAACTGAACACCGTGCTACTGGCTTCACACAAGTGTTTTTGCAGTACTAGACCAACATATGCAAATATGACAAGTTTTCTCCCTATAATTTCTGACTTTCCTATTGTGAATGCCACTTGCAATTTTCTAGTTTACCTAACTGTCTTACCCTTTTACACAGTCATTTAGCATTTGGGCCAAGCTACCGCAACAAGTTCTAACTGACACTGCGCACCTCACAGTATCTGTCACCGAGGGTTTGGTTTTGTTTTTTTTAAAAGATAAATCTCTCTCCTTGCATTAAGCAGAACACAGAGAATTTTCCATTACAGTTTTCTCTAGCAAAACAGTGAGAGGTTTGTTATCTTTTCTGTTGCTCTTAAGCGCAGTGACATTTTACAGAAAACTGTGCTGTGCATAAGAACATCAGGGAGAGATCAGGGTCTTCTCAAAAAACCCACAAAAAACCAAACCAAACACAAACCAAACAACCAACAAAAAAACCGAAACCAAAACCAACCAAGCAAAAACAACTCCCCCCCCAAAAAAAACAAACAAAACCAACAAAAACCTCACACACAGTAAAAAGAATAGCTGAGAAAACAAAAACAATCAGATACTGTGTAATGGCTAATTGAAATGCTGCTTCATTTTACAATTCTCTGATGAGGTGCACTATAACAGTGACTGAAATAACTTCACGTAATGGGACTACCTCTATTAATCTACTTATAAGGAAGCTGTTCATTAATTAGGGTGGACAGAGCAATCACAGGGTTGCTGAACAAAAGCAATACCAATTCATGTTGTTGACAAGTATCTAATTAGGAATTAATGGCAGAAAACTGTCCAAATATATAAGCTCCATCTATCAGAGAAGCACATGGCACAGGTGTACATAATGAGAGACTAGCACATCCATCTTCAAAATAGATTCAGGAATCTATTTAAAAAGCATTAACTCTTCATTACACAACTAGTTCAAAGCAGGTTCCTTGTAAAACTATCTCATTGCTGCTATTGTGAGTCCTTTGTAAACATCCAGATTTTTAGTTACTTTAAGATTAACATCCCCACACCCACCAAAGAATTAAAAAAAACCAAACAAATAAACAAAGCACAACCCAGCAACCACAACCCAAACCAAACAAAAGCACAAAGCCCACCCAAACACATCAACCAGTATTAGGAGCTGATGAGCAGTTTGACCAAAGCCTGTCTGGAAAGATTTTTAGAACTTCCCAGTGTTTCTCTGTGCAATAAAGACAACATAGTCCAACCCAAGTTATTTAGGAGACATCGTTCCACCTCAGGACAGCATGTTATGAAAAAATTATTTATTCGAGGCTAACATAGCTAGTTGTGCATGGGCTTAAATATCTGGATTTATTTGGGTTTGGTTTTGTTTAAACTTTCAGAAAGTTGAATATCTGACAGTGGTGTTTTCTGTCATCCGTCTCAAGCAGGGCACAACAAATATTTCACAGACAGTTTATTAATCTGGAAATGTTGATGCACTTAAAAGATTGCAAGACCAAGGGCTTGATAAGCAAGCATATTGCAGTGCATATCTTACCTCCTCAACAATTTTTTATTTTTTAATAATAAACAACATTTATTAATCCCATATCTCCTCACACACCATGTGAAACTAAGTAATTAGTGCAACATCTTTCATAAGCTATGTTAATAAACCCCAGCATCTCTGTGCACGCTTTGGGAGAAATTCAGTAAACAAAAGTACTAAGACTTCCAAAGAACATTTGAGAAATTCATGTCTGAGGCAATTTGTCTTCCCTCTCAAAAACCCTTAAATATGTCTTTTGTTCGTGATATCCTAGAGAAGGAGGAAGACCTGAACTGACCTGTTTGTATGTCTGTGTTCTGGGAGTGTCACTGGGTCAGACTGCTCACCGTTGGGGACCAGAAATGTATACTTATTCCCCTGAGTTATGTTAGGCTTCTCAAAACAGGCCTTTGGACTAGGCAATGTTTTCTGGCTGTATTTTACATGCAAATGTTTGGATGCTCTGGCCCAGAAGTTTTCTTCAGTTCGGTGCTCTAGTTTTCTAGGTTGAACAAGAAAGGGTTTGTTTCTTTTTTTAGACTATCTAGTAGATATCTGTCTTCTGATCCTCAGCTTTCCAGAATGTATTTCTGCTAGTACAATAGACTCTTTCAACAGGCAGAAGCAGCCTCCACCATAAGGGAAGGCCAGTGCCCAGGCCAGACCCTGAAAGTGCCAGGTAAGTAGCCCACACTCTTGCTTTGGAGGCACAGACAGACTCCAGCTCCATCCCACACAGCACACAGCTGCAGTAGCACTCACTTGGTTATTCCTGAACCCTTAGCTGAGGTGCTGGCTCTTCCTCTATCTGAAGGAAAAAGCTGGCAAGCCAGTGTCTTGGTTTCAGCTGAAGTAAAGGTAATTTTCTTCTTCGTATCTGGTACAGTGCTGTGTTATGGGTTTAGTATGAGAATAATGTTAATAGCACACTGATGTTTTAGTTGTTGCTAGGTAGTACTTCCTCTGAATCAAGGTATTTTCAGTTTCCCATGTTCAGCCAAGACACCAGGAGGGAGCATGATCTGGACAAGTGACCTGAAATGGCCAAAGGGATATTCCATACCATAGGATGTCATTCTCACTATATAAACCGTGGGAAATTAGCTGGGAGCCACAGATAGCTGCTCAGGGACAGGCTGGGCATTGGTCAATGGGTGGTGAGCAATCATACTGTGCATCACTTTTTTCTCTTGTGGTTTTTTCCCCTCTCTCATTTTCCTCACAATTATTATCGTTATCAGTATTATTATCACAACCCACAAGGAGTGCCTTTACTTTCCAATTCTCCTCTTCACTGAGGAGGAAGGGAAGAGATTGTGTGGTACTTGACTGATAGCTGGGTTTAAACCATGACAGCTGGATAACTTCTCTGCACCTAGAGGCCAAACCACTCTGCAGTTAGCTGAGTACCACTTACATTGTAACTGAAATGCAGATTTTACAGCTTTTTACCTTGCTTGTTTGCAGAAACATGTAATAGGAAGACACTCAGCATTCCAGCCCTGTTGATTAAAAATTTTTAAATCAAGGCCAGTAAGTTAGTCCACCTTTCCATGTTTTGCACATCTTTTGCAGGCTACAGAATGTGGTGACCTCCTGTCCTGGCACTGCAATACTTGGTTGTGAGAGAACCAGTACAGACTTGTCTCCTGTTATTTGAAGTTGAGCAGAGAAAGAAACCTGTATTTTTCTTACTGCTGTAGCCCACACTGCTTCATCCTTGAAATTAAAGGTGGGGGACGAAGCAGAGGGAAAACAGACAGACCACCACTGTGAATGTTGTCTCACCAATTTACTTTTTGTATTAAATGTGAACATTTCCCTCTGTTTAAGTACCATACAGCTTTACTTTATTAGTTGCAGCCAACTATGATGCTAGAAGATAATGATTCCTTACTGTAAATTAGATCCTATTGTATGAGTTGTTTCAGATTGGCATCTCGACATTGAGACAATGTTATATTTTTAGAAGTGGACGGGAAATTTGGTCTTTTACTTTGGAAACTGTAAGCAAAATTTTGCTTTTTCAAAATGCAGACATTCATGAATGTCTAAACCAACCAATTTTCCCATGGACATGCATCATTTATCAAATAACCTGGAGAATCTGATCCTGCAATCCCTGTCACACAACAGTCCCATTGAGGCCAGTAAGGTCATTCTCAGAGCTACAGGATCAGGCCTTTGTGTTTGCTAGCAAAAAAGCAAGCAAACAACTATTTTGCAGACTATACTGAATCCACTCTTTTGAAATATCCTGAGTTTCAAACAGTGACCTTTGGATAAGCTCTCACTGCTGATCTATCCTGACAATTTGGCAATAACCTCCAATCTCAACATTTCAGAATTGCAAGTAGGGATTGAGAAGATGATCTGTCTCTCTACAGTATGAGAGTACAGTATATTTATCTCAGAGAAGCAGCTCATCTTTAGAAAAAAGCACATCTAGGAACAGCTAAAAAAGGGGTAGAGAAATAAGAAAAAGAAAGGAGATGACATTGAAAGGTGATGGACAACACAAGAAAGAGAGCATGAGCTGCAATCAGATGCAAGAGCAGTGGTGCTGCCTCAATTGTTTATTGTTGTGTACATGCCAAGGACAGAGGTGAAAGCAGAAAAGTACATGGTTATCTGTTCCTGTGACTAAGCAGTCTGACACCACACTGGCAGCTGCTATTATCAGGAGCATTGGTAATCAAGCAAATTTTCATGGGCATGCATGTTATACTGGAGTACTTGCATAAATTACATTGGTTTGTAATACAAATAGAATTTGGGATAATTATTTTCTTTCCCATTAAATCTTTAAGTACTTCTGAAAATGCTAACAGGGAATTGCATCATTAACAACTATCAAGGCAGCTTATATTTTACTGAATTAACATCTCCAGATGACACAGCACTGGTCTTGAACGAAGACCAGTAAGGTAAACATGATTAGATTTACAGAGCTTTCTTCAGAGAAAAGGTAAGTCAATTTTCCATACAGGCAATGAAGACATAAGGGCATTTCAAGAGTACTCCAGAGTCCTTCAGTCACTGCCTGTGGAGCACCATCTTCTGAAAGGCCCTAGAGGTCATGAAGGACAGCAAGCTGAATGCGAGCCAGCAGCATGCCCTGACAGCGTGGAAGGTTATATAGCAATCATATATTATCAGAGGCACAGTCAGCAGATCAAGAGAGGGGATGGTCCCTCTTGGATAAGCATTTTCTTATATTGTGTTTAGAATATTGTGCACAGATTTTGGGTCCCCCAACACAGGAAAGACATTGTTAAACTGAATGAGCTCAGCAGAGGACCACTAGGTTAGTCAGAGCTAAAACACCTGCCCTCTGAAGACAGGTTGAAGGACCAAGGCTTGTTCAACCTGAAGAAAAGACAGCTCCAAGCACATCTAACAGCAGAATTTCAGTACCTATGAGGTTACTGAAATAGAGGCATGCTTACCACAGCAGTGCACAGAGAAAAGACACTGGGCATAAAGAGTATGAGAGGCACAGACAGGATACAAACAGAAACTTTTCACCCTGAGAACAGCTGTACACTGATTCAGATTGGCAAGGGAGGCTGTGCAGGATATATCTTGAGGTTTTCAAGACCAGAAATACCAGAGTAATATGATCTGATCACACAGCTGACTCTGCTTGAGAAGAAGGCTAGACCAGAGATCTGCTGAAGTCCCTCCCAGCCTCTATTATTCCATCCTACAATCCACTTTGTCTGCAGTCCCTACTCCCAATGCAGTCTTTTGCTGTACATGTCCATGAAGCAGAAACCAACCTTGAAAGACAACTGTACTCCAGCATATCATCCTCACAGCAGCTCCACTTCCACACAGTTGTCCCACTGCTTACTCATCTGAGATCTGCTCAAGCTGGTAGCTCATCTTCCTTTGGGTGCACAACCAGGTCTCTAGCCTGGTAACAGGGGCAGCATGTTGAAGCTCAGAGCTGTGGATCTCAGAAGAGAAGGGGCTTAGGTCCAGGTCTCCTGCTTCCCAGAGAAGAGAAGGACAGAAATAGCAGCAACATCACTGACTGCTGTGGTGCTGGGTATGAGCTGGACATAAAGCTACCTGTTTCTCCAGCAAAACTGACTGGATTTCAGGTCTGCCTCAAAAGCAAACTGGCTACTAATGAACAAGAATATCCAAGCCTGGAGTACAAGCTTTCTTCAACAGCTGAAGCTCTGTTGGATTTGAGGGGTCATCACTGTTAAATGGCACCATGCATGGTCAGACTGAAGAGCTTTCTTGCCTGTGGAAGACAAGATTTCACTTAAAATGGACTCATGCCCCTTTGTGGGCAATCCATAGCTTTCAGTGATTGGGGCTGGGGGAGTTGTCAAAATTTAGTGCTTATGGCACAGCAGAGCTTTCAAAAGAAAGAAAAATCTCATACTTATATTTAGCAAGTGAGCAATGAAGCAAAATGGCATAGCAAATGCTGACGGTAGTGGTGAGGCTGTGGGGGTGGGAGGGAGGCGTGAAAACTGGCAAGAGCTTCAGAAGAGTGAGTTTTGGTATTTCAATTTAAGAGGTAAAGACTAGATGCTCTACAGCAGGTATTGAAATTCCAGTGCCGTAAAAATTTAAACATCATCTGAGCTTTCTCCCATCTCCCACCCCTCTGTCTTGTTTAAAAAATATTTACAAGGGGGTGAAAGGCAACCTTTAGATGTGTGACCATAGCTGTGTGCTGATGGTTTCTATAAATAGGGATTTGCTGAAGCACTAAACTATGTTTTGCTGCAGTATGGCATTATGGCTTCTGCTCAGTAAAAGCTGTTCCCATTCTCATTTCAGACCCCTGCTAGTGTTGGCATCTGGCTCTCAACTACATGACTTTTTTGCCCTCCATCATCAGAACAGAGGAAATTCCAGCTTTGTCTTCAAAGAACAAAATTTGGTTTTATAGCTCAGACCTACCTAATGAACAACACAAAATTCATTTAAAAAGTCTGATGATTCCAGACTATATTTTGGGCAATAAAAATGATTTTGTGCTTAGTCATCATTCATTTTGTGGTTTTGTCTGGGTCTGTTCAGAGTTCTCTGATGCATAATTTAGACAGTGCAAACAATTTGCATTTTATTTCCCCTCCTACCTTTTCACAACTTACTCTCCCTTTTTTCAACAGTCCTGACACCTGTAGGTGTGTCATAGGCCTGTTTGAAAACCAATTGCCGTGGGGTACTAGCATGAATAAATTTATGTGCACGGCTCTTCAGTGATGGCAGGAAGCTTGCAAAAAGTGTGGGGTTTTTATTCCCACAAAATCATATACCTTTTACGCCTTGTCCATACTATGGAGAGGCAAGTCCAGTTCACACTACAAAGAGAGAAACTTGGTTAACCTAAATGTAAGAAAGGGATATGTGCTGGAATAATAATTTTTATTTTATACCAGTAAGCTCAAAACAAAATGGCTAAAACTTCTAAAAAGGTCTGTAGCTACAATTATATATAGAATCAGTAGCCAGGAAATGTTTTGCCTCCTTACATCATCATCTTCCTCCGTTGAGAAAACAAATGAAGTCAATAAAACTTGCAAGCGTAAGACTTTCAAAAAACTCCGTTTTCTTCCTCCAGTTCTTCTCTTCCCCTTTACCATTACTAACTACTCTCTTTTTCCCTTGTATTTTTCTCCTTTTAAAAGCAGATAACTTGTTTATGTACTTATCTTAGCTTTATTTTATCTGTACAAAGAAAAAAACCAAACAATTTTTTTCATGCATTTTGTTATTGAACTTCTTCAATTCACACATTGTAGGTTCACAAGGCCTAAGATGATCACCATGCAGATTAGTTCAGACTAAATAGTATTGTGTGGTTATGGGTGTGCCCACCCATGAAATAACCTCATGCCTGACCTAGCAGCAAAAATTACTTCCAAATTCTATTTGTCTAAAGGCCTTCCTGCTTTGGCATCTATGCCGACTTGCTTTGGTAGTTTGGGGAACAGCCAAGAGGGAGATCAATTTGAGTGGGTTTTTTTTTAAATCATCTTCCCAAAAGCATCTGTTTCAAACATGCCTGGAAAGAAGCTGTTGGGCTAGATGAACCTCTGGTCTGACCCAGTGTGGCTGTTCTGCATCCTTTGAGGGCAAAGGCTCTATCACATTTAAAGGAATTGCAGCTAAATAGTTCATTCCAAAGAGTGTTGAGATACATGTTTGAATCAAAATACAACACATGTTGTGAAAGACAAGGCGTTGGAAAACCTGCTCAAGAACTGATAAATATGTTGTGGATAGACATGTTCAAGAAGCAACAAAAACAAACAGAAAGCAGTTGTAAGCAAGTGGTGGAGATTTGTTAATCCAAAATTTTCAGATTCAATCACTGAGAGCAGGTTTATTATTTAGTCTTTAACATTCCCTTCCTTCCAGTTTTTTTTAAATAAAAACCTATTCTAGTAAGCAACACAATTTTGAAAATAAAAACAAAGTTTTAAATATACCTGTATCTTTCAGATTTGTTCATGCTATTTTAATCTAGTAGCAAAGATTTAGAGAAAAAAATATAATCTGAAAGAAGAGGAAATCATGAAAACAAACCCCAAAAGAGAAACAGCTATACTAATTCAACCTTGGAATAAGATGCTTTTTCTTAGCTGTGACAATAATTAGACATTGAAAGAGCTTATCTGGTAGGTGGTAGACTCAACAGAGACTGGAGCTTTTAAAGATCAAATATTTAAAGAGAAAACTCAATCTAATGTAGGAAAGAAAAAACCCTGAGGTCATAATATAAAAAACCCCAACAAAGAGTAGATGACCAGAATAGTCTCTTGTGACCATCTCTACATATAGATAACACTATATATTTCCTCCTCTGGTAACCATACAGGGGACAGTTTCAGACACTTTGGAGGCAGCAGGAAAAAAAGGCTCTCCTTTCTCCTGAGCTTTGGATCATGCTGTCAGACAGGAGCTCTCAGGCTCCATAAACCTCCAGACCGATCTACACTTGCTTCAGGCACCCGTGTACAGGGAGCAGAAAAGGCTGCTCACCCAATTTGTGTCACTGGGTGGACATACAACAGAACTTTCATGTGGCACCTTCCTCTCCCAAGAAAACTAGCTGGCTGAAGGCTGGATTGGGCACTGTAGTCTCTAACTGAAGGGTATGTTGTGTTTTGTTTTGGTTTTGTTGTTGTTGTTTTGTTGTGGTTTTTTTTAAGCAGACTCCAGCACAATTCCCCCTCTCACACAAACTGCATATGACATTTCACCAACTTCCCTGCTGTTTTGGGAGTCCTGAGCACTGGGAACAGTCACTCTTGCTCTCTGCCTGCAAGTTTGTTTTGCAGGGACCAAACTGTATCAGGCTAATGAAAGATCCACTGGGCATAGGTTAGGTCATCTGAGGGAAACTGGATAGCTTAAAGCTCAGAAGCAGTCAGGCAAGCCAACAGATAGGTTTTTGTAATTTAAGACCTGAAAAGCCTTTTTAAGCTGCAGGTTTGCTTTTCACTGTAGCTTCCCTACAAAGCACGAGCAGAAAAACAGCAGCAAAGCACAGTGCTATTCTTATGAATCATTCCCCTGTTCTGCTGCATCTCTATTTGTGTTTAATGTATGACATTAAGGGCTTTACAGAGTGTCTAGAATCACAGAGCAAATGACAATAATGTCTTATCAAATAGTCTCCCAAGTATATAAATAACACTTCATACAAGTCTTCCCATAGCATACATTTACATAACTTTTTTTAAAGCCCACGAAAATTTACCTGCCTCACACTGTTCTTCAAAACAATAAAAATCTATTCAAGACTCTTGAATGACTGTGTAAAAGATTAACATGCTGTGAAGCAACTGTTCTCTTGGAGCTACTGGGGACCTAAAGATATTTTTATCCTTTTAGAGCTGTGGATTTTTTTCTTGTTGCTTGGAGAAGGGCCATTGTCAAGTACAGGTTTTACTTTCATCACAGATGCAGCCAGCAGTCAAACCAAGCTCCACTTTCTTTTCAAACTCTATCCCTCAGCATATGCCCCCAAGCAAGCACAGAGTTTGGGAAAGCTTGTGTGGCTATCAGGGAGCACAACTGATGCACCTTTCATTTCAGTAAGGGCTGACTAGATACAGCAAAACACTTGTGTCAGTGGTGACAGAAAGCTCTCTAAAACCGAAGCTGGTTATCTTCCTCCAGTTCTAACAAGTGTTAAAGGATAATTCTAATTTAACCATCTTTGACACTGGAACATCTTATTGCCTCAAAGTTCAGGTTTACATCTGCCTCACTTTTTGTAGCTCTTCTAGGCCATATTGCTGCTGGAGGACTGGCCAGTCTTTCCACTGCAAGATGAAGTCCAGTACAAGTCAGATCATGTCACTATTTTGGCCTCAGCAATCTCACACCAGAGTTCTTGGACACTGTCCTTGGCAAGAAGCCCACAAAGAAGTTCCCATAACAAAACATCTAGATATGTGAGGTGGGGAAGAGGGGTGTTTGCCATGTCAGCCAAACTCCCTCCTCTGGGAAGCTGCTGCTCTCTTATTCAAAATTTTAAAGAGCCAGGTGTCAATAAATTTGATCTCATACCCTCCAAGGACTAGACAACTCTTCTTAGTAAAACTATAACATGCTTTTGCCCAACACTTTGTTTTAAGCACCCAATTATCAAATTCAATGATTCCCACAAACTTAAAAAAAAAAATCACAGACCTTGCAGTACTTTGTCCAATTTGACCCCAAGTCCACATGCTCATGTAGCAGCCCTACAGATGCAAACCACTCTTTGTCTTCCCTTCAAAGCAACAAGCACCATGGCTGCCCAAGGAATAAAATTTCCCCTAAGCTCTTACTTAAGAGAAGAAGCAGAAAAAACCCCATCAAGTCACCTGGCAGATGTTAGTGATGTGCTCTGCTGCACCAGTAAGTCATGTTTTGCTGCCAGCCATACAGCAAGAGTGGTGCAGCTCCAGCAGATCAGGGCCCACTACTTTGTATTGTGCCTGCCTCCACCCCTTCATATTCCTTGGTGGCATGGAGAATATGGGAAAGTTTTAGTCACCTCTAGTCTCCTGCAGTTAAGTTTCAGTTTTTAGGTAAATGATACCCAGAAGACAGGTACTAATCAGTCTTTACCCAGAATACATGAACTAAGAATAGACTCACCAGCAATTTGGATACATCTTCTTCTAACTAACTTCTTTCTAATGATCCATAGCAGCTAGAACTTGCACACTTATGTAGTTTCCCCAAGAAATATATTCAGCTATTTTACAACTCTCAGCATTGGTCTGTCACTGAAAAACATGGAGTATAAAACAATTCTTGCTGGGCTTTCATTTTTACGTAATATAAACATTCCCACTTTCCTCAACCTGGAGGGATTTCTATTTAATGAATATGGTCATTGAAAATTTGGTGCAAGTCAAGCTAAAAAGTTCTCTTTGGCTTCTAATTTAGGTATTCGCTCAGTTGCTTTTCATCACCTCAGAAACTGGCCCAGAGTCTAGATAAAGTTTCAGTTTAATCTTTTTTACTACTGTAACCAGTAATGTGATATTAGTGGTTCATCAGGGGATGGTTTCATTTGGTGCATCTTTCTTCCATCCTCAAAGGGCTCCTACTGAGAATTGTCCCACTTGCTGCTATGAATTGGGTCCTTTCATTATTCCTGTGGTGATTTTTGAATGGCCACAGCCTGGTTCTCTGAATGGTCTTGAACTGGTCAGGAGTTTTCATTCCTCTTTTTGTCACCTTCCTGAAATCACCAGGGCTCTGCCACCACTGCACAGCCTCCTCAGAGTAACTCCCATTAAAACTCTGCAGCTTATTGTGAACTTGGTAAATCAGAAGCATTAGGTCAAAGATTAGAACAGATATAGAATTTCAAACAGTGATGTTAACCTCAAAAGTTAGAGACTGCCCTTTCCAGGCCATCTGAGTCACTTCCAATAGCTGTGACAGCCACATCTCTCTGCCACTTTGCAGGGAAAAGCAGAGAGGCAACACTCTTAACATACAAATGCGCAGTTTTTACCCCCTCTTCTCTGGCTGACCACTAATCTCCCAGCCAGATGTGCCCACTCACATTTGCAGTTTACTGAATATCTATCTGTTAAAGGGAGATGCTGAAAGTCCTGAAAGTAACATGTCAGTCAGAATTTTCACTTCTAACCCTACTGCCTCTTTCAGATACCAATCTCTGTTAGATGAAGACTTCTGTTTTGCAAGAGTTTGTGAGAATTTCTGACAACCTTCCAAGATCAAGGATTAAAGTAAGCAAATTGGAGTCCTCTTGTACAAGTCATTCAAGCCAGAACATAAGAAATAATTAGTAATTAAGAGTTACAATACAAGTTTTTCTGCAGTGATCCAAGTTAGCAAGGTTAAGAAGAGAAACAAAATGCACAATCAGCTATTTCCCACTAGACTAAATCACAATAACTCTCTCCAGGTAGTTGTGCAACTCAATCCACATAAGTTGGGTCCAGAAAAAGCTGCTTTCTCTCGTACATATCTAGATTCAAGTGCTTGAGCCAACAGTAGGTGTAGATGTGGTCAAGATATTTTCTAATCACAAATCAAATTTGAATGCTAGTACATATTCTCATTTAACACATGAAGTCACTCAACACCCTTGCAAATAGATTTCCTAGGTTTGCTCTATCTTATAATTAGCACTAGCTGATGAAGAATCTTCAAAAAAGCTTTTTCTATAAATGTTATATCTTACTTCAAATTCAGATCCCACAACTTGTGGTCTACTTATTGGCTTATACAAACAAAATAGAGTAATTAAAGCCTAGGCTAATAGCATTTCATATTTACTCCTAAAACACATCTACTAAACAGTTCAGACCATTGCATGACTAGGGATTGGATAGTCTTGATTTATCATACAAATAGCCAAGATGTTCAGACACTCAGCAAGTCTGGGCCCAGAGCCTAATATTAATAATCTTTTAGCTTATGCCAAATGAGCCATATCTTCTCTACAAAAATATTTTCCTGTAAACCAGTCACAGGAAATAGCCAACACAACCAACTAGGGACTCAACATCATCAGATGAGGTATTATTTGCTTGAAAGTTTAACAAAGAGTCTACAAATCCAATGTGAAGATGTCCAACTGTGTTTGCAGTAAAATCCTTGGTAAAATCCTTGGTAAAATCCTTGGTAAAAGTCCGACTGGAAAAATTTGTAAGGCCTGTGCAACGATGATTGGAATGGGTTGCCCAGGAAAGTGGTTGATTCGCCATCCCTGGAGGTTTTTAAGATGAGACTGGATGTGGCACTTAGTGCCATGGTCTAGTAACCGCAGCAGTAGTGGATCAAGGATTGGACTTGATGATCTCGGAGGTCCCTTCCAACCCAGCTGATTCTATGATTCTATGATCTAAACTCCACTTTTGACTGGATCTTCATATTCATTGTTTCCATTGGCAAGATCTTCCAAATATGTGCCTGCTGTTGTATTCGCAACACCATCTTCAGTGTGTTTGCTTTGCTCTGGGTGCACAGCCACCAGTCCCTGTACAGTTCCCTCTACTCCTCCACGCTCCCTGTTCCTTGTCCCACTTACTTGCTGCTTAAAGCTAAGATGGGAAAGGTGCATCACCAACCTATTCGCTTAGGAAGTTCCTTAACTATTCTTCTGTGATACAACTCAAGCCTCAATTTTCTCCCCTTCCTCCTTTCTGGCCCTATACCAACCCCTGATTCTTTCTTTCTGCTCTCTGCTCTTTTCCACTGCTTATTGCACTTCCGATCTGCTCCTTGCTGCTCACATCCCCCCTGCAACCCACTGGATTTTAGCAACTTCATCCCAGCTGAGCATTAGCTAAATATAGTGGGGTTGGGGAGGAAATCCAAAAAACAAACCACAAATCAATCTCTATTCTGCAGACAGTCACAAAAGGTCCTCAGCCGCAAAGTTCTTAAGATGCATGTAGTCATGTACACAATTGATGAGTGTGCAGAGAGTGGAAGGGGAGATACAGTGACTATTGCTGCCTGCAGGCAGAATATTCCAAGGATTCAGGATGTGTTCATAAATTAACAAATATCCTGGGATATATAAATTGATTTTTTCTCCCTCAGGTGTTTAGCAAACCCTGGCAAAAGCAAAACCCTTGCTTTACTTTTGAAGGCAACAAGCTGACAGATTTTAAATCCCTGCATCAAGTCACAAGCACAGAATCATCTTAAAGAGATTGACAGCCCATCAATTAAAAAAACAACAACAAACAACCAAATGCCACAAAACTCACACACTCTCAAAAAATCCATACACAAACAAAAAACCCTCCCCATATATTTTTCCCTTAGCTTCGTCTTCAGCTAACATGGTGTAGTGGTTTGGATTTTGTTTTCCCCCAGAGGCTAAAAAAAGTGGGAGACCCCAAGGGGTGGAAACCCCTGGAAGTTTTGAAATTCTGCCCAATGGGCGCTCCTGCAGAAATGTAAACATATCACAACCAGACCGGAAGAGATGAGTTGTAGTTTGGTTGTTGTAAAGGGGTGGCCATGTTGTAGAGCCACGAGGTAGGGGCTCTGGGCCCCTCGGGGCCTCTGGGGCCTCCCAGCCCCTGGCTAGGGGGGGGACTGCAAAGACCTGGAACAGTGCTAGACTGGACTAAGTGCCTGTAGTTATGCCGGGAGATGTTTTCTCCATAGGCGCAGAGCAGCAGCAGGCACTGACCAGAGAAACGGTGGCAGAGAGCCAGGACTGATAAGGACCTGAACCGGAGGAGCAGAAGAAGCAATATGCAGCACCGCAGAGAAGACTCCTGGAAGACAGAGACGAGAGAAAGAGAGCCAGCAGCAGAGGGACAGAGTTTGGGGTAAGACTGTACCAACCCCCCCAAACTCCTTTGAGATCCCTCTTGGAGAAGAGGGACATGGACTCCTATTTTGGAGAGCAGTTTTAGACATGCAGCACCGAGAGAGAGAGGAGCTGAGAAGCTCAAAAGACGTCCTGGAGCTGGACCGGGACGGCCAGATGGAATGCGGGGGGAGTTGACCTTGGCTCCCCCCTCGCACTGCTGCCACGGTGGCAGCCTGAGAGACAGGGCACAGAGGCCCTGCAAGAGATACCAGACCGTCACGCAGACCCCCCTGTGTCTTCGTGATATGACGTGGTGAAACGACCTTGTCTGGGGTTATGAAGTCCACGGAAGACCCCTCAGTTGTGAGGCGATGGGGCCGAGAGAGAGAGAGGCTTGGATACCTCCCTCGTTGAGTGCTGGCAGAAAGCCAGCCACAGCTGCTGCATGCATTAGATGAGGAGACAGACTGCTGCCTTAGAAGATGCTGCTGCTTAAGGACTGGAAGGGATCTGTCCTTCTTTCCCTCCTGGACTTTTATTTGGAGGGGAGAAGAGATCTGGTCCATTGTAAATACTATATGTCATGGTAGAGATAGTTGTGATCGTGTGTATAATGTGATATGGTATTTATTTGTACAGTCATTGTAATATATTCCCTTTCCCCCACTTTGAGTCTGGCATGTTTTGTCTGGAAAAACCCATCTCACATTAGGTTGAGATGTGGGAGGGGGGATGGAGCTAGGGAATTGGATTTTGGGGCTATCTCAAACCATGACACATGGTGCTGTCATTTCTTGAATTAACTGAAGTCATTGCAAGCATAGGAAATCTGGGGAGTAAGTTATTAACTTGAAAAATTAAGGACTAGGAAAATGGTAAGTAACCAAGAAAAATATCTTGGAATGAAAAGTGCTATGTAGCTCTCATTGTAAGTGTAGTGTCTGAGTATCATTCCATTTACCATTGCCTTAACAAACAAAGACTTTACTGTACCTAAAACCAAGTGATAAGATATAAAAAAGAGAAAGGTTAACACAACATTAATTCTTACTAAGTATTAATTCTTAGTATGTATCCTGCTGGGGAAGACTTTTAAAATAGAAAGTGAACATCTCTGTGGTTCTCTCCTGCTGCACTTGTGAACTAGAAAGTAGGATTTATTCTCCTACAAGGGAACACAATTGCCTACATCAATCTCAGGTGCATTAGCAGGGAAAACAAATGCTTTCAAATAGGGAAAAAAACCCCAATGACATAAATATAAATGAATCAGTAAAATTGCATAATCAGATGCATCAATGACCTTTTTTACAATTATAGACAGTGCCCTGGAGGGCAGTCACATCAAAGTAAATAATTTTTTTTAATGTCATATGGGTTATATATTGCTAGTTGGAGTGAGAACGACAGTCTAAGATGAAAGTCAATACAGAATTTAAGCTTTTTAAGCTGCTCTTTCATGTCTACTTGAGCTGTATATAATCAGGGACATCCATCTTAGAAAAACATTCTTCCAACACATTGAGATTACTGCTGCCTGGAAATTTTTTCAATCCCATTTCACTTATAGCTTCTGACAATGTTAGTGACAGGCATGTCACAAAGCATTAGGTAAAATTGTGAGAATTAATTACATGCTATTTGTTTAACTTCTCTTGTCATCCATCTCTGCTCCTTCTATTTGAAAATTCATTCGCTTACCTAAATCATCTTCCCCTCACTCGCACTGTGTGTTACCCAGTCCCACTTTTGCATTGAGCACCTATGTCTTTTTCTTCAAGAAAGGAACAAATGGAAAATGCTTAAAGTGTTTATGCTCCATTAAAACTTAATTCTGCTTTTAATCCCAGACCAGAGTGTTGATATATCCATTCATATTAAATAGAACTTGAATCTCTGTGGTCCCTTTCTCTATGATGAGGCTAGAACAGAAAGAGGATGCTACTCATTGTGAGCAGAAATATAATTTTCTGGTCTCACTATTTAATTCTGTTTACTATAAGTGCTCAAAACTGTATGTTATCCTATAGCTCCCTTTTTAACTTCCATTAACTACATTGTCACAGTTCACAGAACAGAACTGGAGCAATTGCTACGAGGGACACAGTTATTTAAGAGGGAAGAGGTAGATGAGAAATGCTATGCTCTCCAATTGTTAGAACATAGCTGTTTGGCTCAAATATTCCTTTTACCATGCCAGGCTATCTCTAGGACACATACAGGTCCAACACTTACCTCAAGAAAAGCTATAACACTAGCATGCTTGGAAATATCTGTTAGTTTGATTTGCTACTAATAAGGTTCCTGAAAACAAACTGCAAGCAGAACATCATTGAAATATTGTCAGTTTACCAGGTACATGTAAAAAAAAATAACAACAATAAAACTCAAAAAACCAACAAAACAAACAAAACCACCGAAGCACATACCAGCACACCTTAACTCTGCTAATTGTTTCTATTTATCAAAGCAATCCAATCCCAACGAGACTAAAATAGAAACAAATATTCAGCCAAATCAGATTGTTTTTCAGAATTAAAGGTAACATTTAATACCTTTATGCACCAAGTTTTCTTTCTAATCATTGCAATTCTTTGAAGATATAATATAACTTTGCAGAAAGCCTTGTTCTCTAAATCCCTGCAATGCCAAGTCCTTCCCTTCACATTTGGGAGGGGTAAGGGAGGGGAGTCACCAGGGAAAGAATATTTTCCCTGTTATATCACAGTTGTACTCAAAGTGAACCCACATTTGACAACGCTCACTTTCTCGGCTCAGCCCCTGGGGTTTTTTCTCTGGGGTCACTGCTGTCTCTTGAGCAGGCAGTGGCATGGTCAGCTGCCAGAGGCACCACCAGGCAAGCACTGTCCTCTTCTCACAGTTTGATGCTATCCTCATATAAAAGAAGTTGTTTCCCATGTTAACAACACTACGCTGACAATGAAGATAACTTCTTGCCCGCCAGTCAGGCAGCTGCTCCCACTCCCGTGGAGCTGCACATTGGCAGAGCCTGCCTGTCTCCACTGACCTCAGTGCCACTCGGTCTGCCACGGCTCACTCCACAGTGGACAGTGCTGTCCATCTTCTGCAAAGGTCTTTTGGCTTTCTGTATCCCTCAGGACAGGGGGATAATGTGTGTTTATTTTGGCATCTTTGTCACCCCTGCACCCGCTGGCAGATCCCAAATCATATTTCCTTCAGCCCAAGAGGAGTACGCGACAGGGCAGAAAAGGCAGTGTATTCTGCTGAGGATAAAAAGGGATTTGGGGCGACCAGACTTTGACTGCCACACAGCTTTTCTTACAGTAAGGTTTTTCTAGGAACACACTTTTGCTTTCCAGCAAAACTGCTCAGTCTAGCAGAGGTCTGATTAACCCAGCAACCCTTGTGATTGTGTCAGTTTCTGCTATGCTGCCCCGTGGTATCAAATTTACTGGGCAGGATTTGACTACGCTTTGCTGCCCGGCAGACATGTGTGAGAAACAGGCACTTCAGCTGCCCCAAGAGGGTAAACCCTGCTGGCAGTATGGAGCTTTACAGCTTCTCTGAAATATTTAGTAAAGAAAATGTTCACCCGAACACGGAGACACAAAGTGCTCCTTTCCCTCTGGACAGGAGGCAGCAAAAGCAAGGGGAATGGTAAGTGGAAATAAAAAGAAAACCAATTATTAACTGTGGTTTTTCCAATGGAAATGGACCTGCATGTGAGCCCCATCACTCCTGCTTATTCTTTAGCTTGTAAGCTTACAACTGTCCTGATCTGATGCAAGTAGAAGCAGCAGTGTACCTGGATGCAGAAAAGAGCCGGTAGGTCCAGGCAGTGGTCCTTTGGAAGCAAACAGCAAGAACTGCTAATAGTATAACATATGAACAAGTCCAAGTGCATCTGTAAACAGACACCTTAGGCATGCTAGAAGGGCATTACGAGTCACACAATCCTCACCACTACAACATTTAGATCACATAAGCTCACTGACTACTGTGGCAACATCCTTAAAATTGTTTTCTTCTCCACATAAGTAAAGAATGGTGGTTGAGCCAGTAACTATTTATTGCCCTATGCCAACCTTGAAGAGAGAGGAAAAGGTCAGTAAGGTATGTTCAGCAGTATGGTAATGTGCAGAAGGAAAATCATCTGCGCTGCCATAGGCTGTGGAGAACACCACCCTTAACTCCTGGGTTAGATGTAACAGATGAAACAAGCATAGAAGCATCTGAAGGGACTCAGAAACCCATTAAAAAAAAGTCACACAACACTAGCCAATAGAAGCAATGAATTGTCTTGTTTGGGTCAGGGTAATTTAAGTAATAATTACTTTTTGAGCAAAGCACACCAAGTGATAAATGCAAGACGTATGTCGCAACAAACTGAACTTGTTCAGCAGCACTAAGACACTTCCCTCTTGGAGAGGGAAGAGAGTAGGAAGCCTCCTTCTCTAATAAAGACAAACTGGAAATCTTTATTATAGTCAGATCAAAATACTACCTTTTTGAAAACAACATTTTACAAGCTTTCTGTAAACACATTTTCTTTTGACTTCATCTATCTTCATAAAAGCTTTCCTCCCCTTTAATCTCTCCAGATGAAACCTCCACTTCCTTTCACTTCGGTTTCGGCAAACACTTGCACACTAAGCAGCTCCCTACCTTTAATTAGCTGTCAGCAGCAGCTATCAGGACAAGGAAAATGGAAATTGGAGCATTTATCAAGTTGCAGCCAGCAATGCATGGCAGGTAACTACCCACTGGCCAGTTTGCAGCCAAAGCCCCACACCTTTTCTGCCTTCCCTCACTAGGCTGTTGGAGAGATACTTAGACAAGCACCTTGACACTTCCTTTGAGAAGCACAAAGTTGATCACAGCATGTGCATACTCTGAATTATATGGCATTAACATTTTTTTTAGAAAAACAGAGGTACTCCGTCACTTACATCCTTAGTGAGAAAGGGGGGAAAAAAAGATAGTGTTCCTCCTCTCAAAGGATCATGCTGTGAATTATATCACATACATTTCAGCAGCTTAAGCACTAATCCGGAAAGGTGTACAGAGAGGGGAGGGGCTGCAACTGCATACGGCAAAGCTGAAGGGATTACAGCATAACATATATTTTGCTTTTGGTAATCTTAGTTATTGAACCTTATATCTAAACACAAACTCAACAGACAATCCACAGACAAATCCCCAGTGTGATATTTAAAGGCAGTTGGTGTAAATAATGCATAAGAATAACAGATGGAGCCTCTAGCCAGCACAGGGTGATTCAAGTTACACATTCTCAGACTCCACTCTTAACATATAGAATCCAATCGTAGTTTCCACACTGAAATATTTGTGACACTTCACTGCCACCAAGAGCTTCAAGGACTGTATTGTGCCATTTATTTTTTGAAACAGGCCTTCTCCCTACTTCAGCAGAGAAGACACTGACAGACAATAAAGAGCTAAGGCTATTTTGGTTGGAGTCATTCTTTTTCTTTGCCATTTTGGTTGGAGTCATTCTTTTTCTTTGCCACTGCGAGTGTTCCCTCTCCCAGCTTATCATAACATTCCATTACACAGGGAAGCAAGTGTTTCACTTCCAGGGCTTCCGCTGCTTCTGTTTAATATCAGCAACTCTTATTTCTGATGCAGAGCTTGTTGTGATTAAAGCCGGTTAGAACTTCAAGAAAGAGGAAGCAAGAACATACTATGTTATTTGTACAGGAGCAAAAATATCATTTGCAGGAATCAACTGTAGCAATATAAGTCAGAACACAGGGGAGGGTATGCTCTACAGTATATCAAGATGTTTGGTAGCAAGTGTTACCTGATGTCAATAGGTACTTTATGAAAAGGATGCATATACCTTTATGATTTGCAGTATGAAGAACATCCTAAATGCACATCCAACAGGTCTTGCAAGGCAGTGCAATCTCTCCCTTGTCACCATAGCAGGCTGCAGCATCAAAAAGTTACACTCTCACTTTCCTACCCATTGCTCAGGCATGTCTTTTTCTCCTCATTCACCTATGTGAGATGAGGGAACAGAAGTTTCCCCATAACTCGGTTAGTCTGGTCTGGTCTGGTCTGGTCTGGTCCATCACCCTGCTGCCGGTATTATCTCCAAATCATTGCATAGACACCTGGAAAAGCAAACAGGTGACAAAACACTAAAGCTCCCTAAAAACCAAATCTTTCACAGCTGCTGATTTTGAGTTTTACCTTCCAAAGAGCAAGTATTCTGTGTTTGTTCAGGCACTGAGAGGAAAAACTTGGAGAAAGTGTCAGTTCTCAGTTCTGCTGTTACCTGGGTTCTTTTCAATATGTAACAAAATCCATCACAAAACCAAACCCACAATGCAGCCCTTCTGTGCCTTTCTAATCCTCTGTTTGAATATGTGACCATTCATATATCAAATAGATATTTCATTGAAAAACATTTTGTTCTTTGGAATTTTAACATTTGTTTCTGTAATTGCCAGTAACGCAGAAACACTAAAATAAAAATTCTGTTGTGTGTGTCACTGTTTCCTGTGAGGATTCCCATCATACTTTGGAAACCTTATGGACCAGGACACAATAAATTACTTAACTATATACTGTAATTCCACATTTCTAGAACAGGTAGCAAACATTTAGATGACAACTTTTGTCTAGGATTTTTTCATATTGGATTATTGCATAATAATTCTATCTGAGAATTTCCTGCTTGTGTAAGTTGATATAAACCTGATTTCTGCAGTCTAGGGTTTGGAGTAATTCAGATGAATTCATATTTCTAATGTTTTACAAACACGGCAGGAGGAAACAACTTCAAATATTACTCAATTAACCACCGATCAAGTAGTCATTAGTCACATAAGTGATAACAGTAACAAGTCACAAAGTACATGAAATAACATCCTCACCATTTGTAAATGTTAGAACAGTGCCTGAGGGCTTCTAATAGGAAGTCACTGTTCCAGTAACACACAAAGAAGTTGGCCATTATCCTTGGGAGGCTTTTGGGTTCTGAATGCATGAGAACAGCAGAGGAAGCAGGTAAAAATAGTAAGATAGAAGCAAAACAAATAGAGTTATGACACTCAAGTATCGGATTTTTAAAAAAAAATTTAAATTTTAGTCCAGGACTTACTTAGAAAAGGAGCATTAAAAAGAGATAAAGCCTAATGAAAGGTAAGAAAATGAGGGGAGTAACCAGAAGAAGGGAGTCAGCCCAGGTCACAGGAAGGGAGAAGTGCCTCTCAAAAATCCAACTAACCCCACAGGGCAGAACAGCCCCCCTAGCCACAGATCCTCCAAGCCCACTACCATAGTACCTTTGCCTGGCAATCTCTTCTTCTCAGTGCTCAGGGCATAGCTTTTCCCTAGAGTGCTCCTAAACTTTGAGAACCAGCAGAGTTGAGATAGAAACAATAAGTACCAAATCTCTCAAGAGAGGCACATCATCACATCATCACCCCCTCATGAAGTAGCACAGCTGACAGCTCAGGCAGGTCTCTGTGTCTGATAGGCAGGTGCAATGTAATGTGCATTATATGAGAGAAAAATAAAGCTTCACATGACCATCACACTCCTAAGGAAACTCTAATCGTCACATAAACCACTGAGGTTTTCCTTCGACTGAAATTACAACTTCGGAATGAGGTTACTTGTTGATAATGGGCTGCATCTTCAGCCACTGTAAATCTGCATGACTCTGCAAACGCCCGACCAGTTGTGCTGATTTAAACCAGCTAAGTACCTGGCCCTGATCACTGACCAAAGAGGTATCCTCTGCCTGCTGGATTTATGGGCATGCTGTGTTAGCATGGACAGGCTCATTCTTATAATTCACACCTTTGTGTGGTCCTGATGTTTTGAGCCTGGAGCCAGCTCATCCATGTCTGTGCTGTACAGCTGGTGTGCTTAGCCCAGACCAGAGTGCCCTGCTTGTCCATGTGCCATGTGGAGAGGCAGGGATGCTGCATCCTGATGTCCCACTGGGATTCAACTGAGACACTTGCTCAGTCTTGGGGCTCCCTGGCTCCCTCTGTGACCCTGCTCTCCCGAGGTGGAGGAGCATCCCTGTCCAGCCCTGGTTTCACCAGTGCTGCAGTGGGAGGTGGAGAGCACACAGGACTGCTGTGCAGTACTCCATGATACTGCATCGCGGTCTGGCCATTAGTAAGTATAAGAGAAGGTGTAACACTCCAGCACTGGAGCTGCGGGCTCACAGTTTTACTCTAATATATGTATATATAGGGTTTGATAGCATTAAAAGAATAAGCCATGGACTTGTTCCCAAGAGGTATCTTTATTATTTTAGGGAAGAAAATAAGGAAACTTGGCAAAGGTTCAAAAAAGGCACTACACAAGATAGACAAAATGTTCCACCACAATACTGATTCAGTATGTACTAATCCACAACACTTAAGTAAAAATCCAATCCCTCCAGCTCCAAGCCACCCAAAGCATCAAGAAAGGAGCAAAGAAAGAGAAGCAGAGGGAGTAAGAAGAGAAAAGGAGAAACAGGGAGAGACAGATCAAATAACTACTGCTGAAACTTTCTAGAGATCAGCTCTCACATGTCCAGGTGGCAGGGCCATGACACGAGGCAAACACATGCCTTTGGTTTTATCTGCCCTGGTCCCTGTGGCCAACCCCTTCAGGTGGGGTCTCTGACCCACCAGCCACTCTGGGGTTCCAGGCCAGGGTGAGGGGCAGTGTTCTCGCTGTCCCTGCCATTCTGACTCTGGCTTAGGGGCTCCAGGAGGTGTGGTGTCTCATAGTTTTCCTGGGCTGTTTGTGACTGACAGCTACTCCGGGGCTTCCCTGTGTGGGCACCAGGGACCTACCATGAGGGATACACCACTACCCCACCTCTGTGAGGTTCGACCCATCTCTTCCCCCTCCACACACACACACTCCCCAGAAGGTGGTTCTGACCCAATAATTACTGATCTGGTGTCTAACAGAAGGCATTAGATGTCACCTGAAAAATTAAAGTTTCTCTGGCTGCTTTTGTCTTGGGGTTCACAGCATAAAGCCCATTTGGAGCTGTGTTCCCAACAACACCTATTTATGTAATTAAGAGTGGCTTCTGCTCTAACCCACAACCTGGGCTTTTTCTCATGGCATAAGGAGGTCGAAAAGTGCACATTGCTTTTGAAATCTATCTCTGAACATTTCTTCTAGCAGCAACCACAGATCTCATCTCACATTTTTCAATACATTTCAATACATTTTTCAGCCACATTTTTCAATACAAGTAAAACATTTCTTGGTTCTAATCTAATTATTTATAGAAATGTCCTTTTCCTGTGATCCACAATCTTTTCAAACCTCAGTGGTTTCTTGCTGTGAGAAATGATTCACTCTGGGCTGATTGTATCATGGTAGCTGCATATTTGTTTATTGTGGTGCAATTTTTGATCCAGAAAACTCAGTTTTATGGTTTATAATGGTTCCTGGGGAACGGCTCTCATGAGGAGCTCTGCCAATGGGGTAATCCAGTCCCCAAATGTTCAAGATCCTCCTGAAATTAACTGGAAGTGCATGCAGAGGTATGAGTAAGTGTCCTTGCACATATTCTATCAAATATTTATAGTATCTATTTTCTCCTAATTGACAGATTTTGCAACAAATGTTTTGAGGCATTTACATTCATGGAAGATTAGCTCTTTGAATCTACAGAGTTAATTCTAGTGATTGGATGGACCCACACAGGTTTAAATTGACAGTCAAAATGAGAACTGGAAAGCTCAAATGTCTGAGATGAACTTACACTTGAAACCACACCATTCAGTTGCATGTGAAAGTGAGAAAACTGTTCACTGACCATAAGGCGTACGTGTCAACCATTATAGGGGCACTCTGGCAGAGCACTCTGAAGGGCTTATTGAGATCTACTCTTAAAAAAAAAAGGAAAGGCCTAAAAAACCAGAAGATAACATGACCACGAGGCAAAGTGCAATTAAAGTATCCTCCATTTGTTACAGAGCACAATATTAGGAAAACTAATCAAGTTATGGCCCTGACTGAGGAACCAGAGGTGCAAAAGTGCAAGTTGTGCGAGGGTGTAAGGGGAAAGAATGGTCCTGAAGCTGGTAGTGAAAAACCTTACTGACACTGGGTTGCTGGTTTCACATGAGAAATATGATTAAGAGATAACCTGATACTTCTTGTGTGTCATTAAAGCAAGTATTAATTGATGTTATGTCCCGGAGGACTAATACTAGGTACTGGAACATTCCTCGTATCCAGTGTGTGGGGAGGGGTCCTTTATGTATAAGTTAATATTGGGTAGGTTTTAATCCAAGGTAATGAATTTATTCCTAGAACATTACATGTTTATTCCTTGATGTGGGAATGTGCCTGGGTCTGTTATTGTCTTGGTTGGTGGCTTATGGGGTAAAGCATAAAAATTAATGTAGATCATGCATACAAGTTGTGTATAATATTCCTACATGGATAGTGTGTATAATATGGCAATGCAAAGTAATACATATTATAAAATATGGATTACTTGGGGGGGGGGGGGGGCAGGGGGTTTGTGTGAAGGTCTACTAAGCCTTCTTGGTCCTTGAAACCAGACACAAACAGGGGCTGTAGTCCTTCCAAGGCAGAGGGTAAGAGCAAAGGAAATGAAGTTCTTGGGAAGGAAATTGACCCTAATTTTGGTGATCTTAGAGAGCTTCATTCATATCTGGTTTACCACAGGACCACACCAGTGTGCAAACAGTCAGAAATTTCCCTGAAATTTTTTATAGTATAATTTTAATAGTACTATTCAAGGTAAAAGTTTGTAACCAGTATTTTTTTCCCTTTGAAGACACATTTTTACCCTGGAGTGGAGAAAGAGGTATGTTCTTTCACCATTGACAAAGATCCCATCCAATTATTTCAAAGGATGGAATTATTTGTTTTAAGAAATCACTTGGGCAATCCATATTAGCGTGTTAACCATGATTTAGCAAGTTTTCCTTGGCAGCCTAATGTTGATGTTGATTTCTCTGGTTAAGTTTTGTTAAGAACTACTGTAGCATGGTAAATGGAAAACAGATCATTGCCGGAAGGGTTTGCTTTGTCAGGTGTCATCCTAATTGGTGACGACTGCAGCTGCATGGGGAGGGTTAGATGCATGGGGCTTTCCCATGCGACTGAGCTGCAAAAAGGAGCATTGCAAGCCAGTTGTGTTTCAATCAATAATTGGACTCATTAGCATTGCATGGTGACTAGGCCTCATGCTTACCTCAGTGGCTGTGGGGTACTGAATTTGTGTCGTTTCTGATTTCTCCCTTCCACATCACAGCTGCTTAGTGTAGATAGTTTTCACAGGCAATTAAAGGACCTAAGATGGGAACAGGAGTGAGAGGGAAGACACTGTGTGTTAATTAGATTTTTTTTCAAATTATTGACCCAGTCATGCAAAGGCAATATCCGAGATTTGTTGTTGTTTTTCCTATTTTCACCACTCCAATATCTGAAGCAGTTTTACATTGAATTGACTTAAAACCTATGACAGACATGTAAAGTTTCAATAATGAAAGATTTTGTTCTTTAAGGGTTTTGGGGTGGAAAAAAGGACCCACTTCTCAACTGTATCTAAAATATCTACACCAAAACAATACTAACATTGTTTTCTAGAATGAAGAAATGAACATATATATAAATATAAAAACTATTATCACAATGAATAAAACAATTTTGGTATTACTACCCCAATAATCATTTGGTAAAACATACAATTTTTTAGAAATAATTTGAACAGAAAAATTGTCCCAGTTGGGTTGTTAATCATTACCCTAACACCTTTTTATAAATTTCAAAAGGAATAATAATAATAATAATAATAACAACTTCTTTCTTAAATGAAATTAGATTTGAGCTATCAAGCTGTGTGGGTGTCTACTGCACTTCCCCTCTCCTTCTTCCACAGCCTTTGGATGCTGCTGAACAGCTTCAAGGAAGCAGCTAGCAGAGGTGCATGTCTGATGTTTTGAAAACTAGAGCAAGATGTCTGACAGAAGAGAAATCTTGTCAATGTACTCACTGGAAAAGCCCATGGAAAAAAAACATACCAGAAAAAAGTGCAGAAAAAAAGATTTCAACATTTCTACATAGAGCAGGGTACATTCTGCTGGGCTCTGTACTCCAGAGCTGAGCCACTCTGTTCTCTGGGTGAACTCAGGGATATTAAGGGTATAGGAAACAGTCATGAAAAAAATACTGAAATGTGTCTAAATGAGATTAAAAAAAAAAAAAAAAAAAAAGAAAGAAAGAAAAAGGACTACATTTGTGTTGATCTTTATTTCCCTAATTTAGTCTCCTAGGTCAGTCTTTGGTGGCTAAATCTTGTTCCCTATCCAATCTTTCAAGGTTTGCTGGGGCACTGACTGTTTGAACATGCTAGAAATCTTGATTTGGATGCATGTGATCTTCTTTCACACATGTACAGGCTTTATCTCAACAGCATAACATCTGTCTTTTGTCCAGGTACCGTGCTGATGCACTTCTTCCATGCTATGCCTTCTAAGTCTTACCTCCATCATTTGGAAAGCCATTAATTCTCACCATGTCCAGGGACGTGTGACTTCTGCCCTGGCAGTAAGGCTCTTTCATCAGTAGAAAGGGGACAGCTTTGTGATAGCAGTCAGATCGAGCAGAGAGGCTGGAGAATTAGCAGTCAGAATTAGTGGGTTTGCCAGCAGCTACTTAGATTAGATTAGAAAAGGTGTTAGGAGCGATTAGCTGGGGATGGGCTTGGAGATAGTGATAGGAGTCAGTGGGGACATTAGAGGGCACCCAGGGACGATACTTTCTGGACAGCAGCATTCCCCAGTCTCAGGGGAAAGGTTGTGTCAGGTATCACTCAGTGAATGGGAGGAGGAGGCGATGGACACAGCACGAAGTCATCACGTCCCATGGGTTCTGTCTGAACCATCCCAAACTGTAAATTGCCCCTGGTAATCAGCTGGTCTGATGCCTTCAGGATCCAGGGGAAATTCACAGCAATGTTGTGAATACTTGGCAATGTTGAGCACTTCCCTGGTGGACCTGGGTTCCTCGGGCCCGACCATGAGCTGATTTTACAAAACAGGTAGCTTTCAGGACAATGTAGTTTCTGACAGGACTTATGTAAACAAGAGATCCTTACCTCCCACAGTGGCACTGCCTTCATCAAGCAACAGCTGATCTTCACTATGAACATTGCCTGACATGTGACACAGTGGCATGTTCATCCTCTCCTTTAGCCCCTACTCTGTGTTTCTGGGGTCTTCCCATGCTGCCATGCTCTGGTTGCAGTTCTGCAGCATCTCAATCTTCATCTGGAAACAACTGTCTTTTTCTTTCCTCTGCTGCTCTTCCGTCTCTCACCTGGAGTTGATGGAAATGAGCTTGGAGGGGACACATCTGGCTTTTTTTTTCTTTGGCCTTGTAGATAGATGACTGCTGAAAAGTGTTCTCCATTTTTTATTTCTTTCCACAAGCTAATATGCTCTTACTTCTTGCCTCTGGATCCTTCCTCCCCATTGTCCCCTCCTAAGCACTTCTCAACACCCCAGTGATTATAGTTACCAGATCCACCACAGGGTGAGACAGGAGCCTTGTGAGTTTGCAGTTTTCCCTGCTGGCATCTGCAGGGATTCAGGGGGCTTAATCCCTCCTCTGCATAACACACTCCTGTCTCAAAATCCACCTTTTCTCTAGTAATATTGAGAAGCATCAGCAAAGGTGACTATGTGGGCAAGGTGGTCCTCAAATCTAGAGGCCGAGAACAGCCACGGCAGGAGGAGTATGATAGGTGGGTAAAGGACATTCTCCATGGAGAAGAAACCCCTACATCTGTAGGTGGCATGGTCTGAAAAAATAGCCATAGGAAAGAGGGCCCAATAGACCGGGAAGTAAAATGCTTTTACAAATTTAGAGAATGAAAATCGAGAGAGTAATTTTTATGTCTTGGCTCTACCCTGAGCATATAATGAGTATAAATTCCAAGTGGACAAAGATGATAATGGCAAAAATAAAGGACGTGCCATAAACTGCATTTGCTCTTTTAAAAAATGCAGACGCTGCAGTGAGCATCCACAGGTCTGTGAGTCACTTTGTTCAAACCCAAAAACCACCACCAGCAAAAAAACCACACCCCAAAACAACAACAAAAAAATCAAAACCCAAACAAAATAAACTTATAGCTATACAAAATAAAGAACTTTTTGCCACGTGGTAGCTAGTCTGCTTACTCCAGAACAATGACAGCGCTAACAAGGATAGCAGCTAGGGTGGGAGTGTTTGGAACACTGAAGGTAAAATCTTCAAAGTAACAGAATAACAAAGCTTGAACACAAAGTATCTTTTGTTGATGAGCTGCTCGTGTTTGTTAGACCATTGTTTTACCAGTATAAATAAATATTTCTAATTTCATTGACAGCTGCCGGGGTTGATTTGACTCTCTTCACAACTCATGCTCGTTTGTCACAGCTGCTGCTGGCAGTGCCGTGCCCGCCCTAAGCGGCTGCATCCCGCTTATCCTCAGGGAGCAGCTCCCGGCCGGGGAGCGGCGCTGCCCCCGCGCAGGGTCGCGGAGACACCGCGGCTGCGGTGGCGGCGGAGCGGCGCCAGGTGGTGCTATCGCACCGCCGGCCGCCCCCGCATCTCCCGGGCACCGGCACGGCACCGCCCGGCACCCACCTGGCACCGAATTGGCACCGGCCTGGCAGCCCCGGCACCCACCCGGCATCTCTCTGGCACCACCCGGCATCAACCACCCTGGCACTGTTGGTTATTGTTCTGGCACCGATCTGGCAACACCTAGCACTGCCCTAGCACCTCTCTGGCACCACCCACATCACTTGGCATTGCTTGACGTTGTTGCGCTGCTTGACAGCTCCTGGCAGTGCCTGACATGGCTTGGGCACCACCCCAGCACTGCCCCACATCACTGCAGCATTGCCCAGCATTGCCCAGCATCACCTGGCACCAAGCCTGCACTGCCCTGGCATCACCTGACATCAGCCCATCAGCAGCTGGACACTGCCCCAGCAGTCCCCCAGCACTGCCCAGCATTGCCCTGGCATTGCTTTGGTATCACTCTGGCCTTGCTCCAGCACTGACCAACAGCCCTGGGGAGACTCAACAAGACCTGTTCATTTTCCTTTGTACAATTATTATAAACACAATTTACTCAATACATACATTGCTTTCCATTTTTAATCCAATGAATTATTCAGGATGAGTACTTTATTAGGCTATTTTTCTTCCCTCCTTCCCCCTCTGGCCGGATCTCCCATGTTTATAACCACAGGGATGTGGCACAATCTTTTCTGCAGGAGAAATACTTTGTGTGGGGACTGGTTCTGGGTTTATGCTGTGTGGGCAGGTTTTCAAGTGAAGTCAAATTTTTCTTTTTCCAGGAGTAGAGGTGGGGTACATGAAACAAAAGTTTCATGTTGGAAAGTTGAAACGCAGTTGATCACTCAGTGTATTTAAAGCAATTCATTGGACTGTGGTGCCTTATGTGACTTCTCAGTGCATCCACATAAATCATAAAATCATTTAGGTTAGAAAAGACCTTTAAGATTATCAGTTCCAACTGTTCAGCCCAGCACTGTCAAGTCCACCACTAAATCAAGTGCCACATCTACATGTCCTTTAAATACCTCTAGGGACAGTGACTCTACCAGTTCCTTGGACAGTCTGTTACAATGCTTGACAACCTTTTTCATGAAGAATTTTTTCTTAATATCCAATCTAAACCCCCCTTAGTGCAACTGGAGGTCATTTTCTCTCATCCTGACACTTGTTACCTGGGAGAAGAGACAGACACCTTCCTGCCCTCGCTACAACCTCCTTTCAGGTAGTTGTAGAGAGTGATAAACCTCCTTTTCTCCAGGCTAAAGAACTCTAGCTCCCTCAGCTGCTCCTCATAAGACTCGTGTTCCAGGCCCTTTACCAGCTCCGTTGCCTTCTCTGGACCTGCTCCAGAACCTCAATCTGTGAATATCAATGAAGTGTGCAAAATAACTACTTTTGCCCTGAGCAAGTGTTTCTCGCTTTTCTAGTACAGACTCCAAAGTGGCTATAAAAAAGCTGTTTCCGAATGAGGGGAAAAGCCCACCAGATTAGGAAAAAGTTGGGTGGAATACTTCTGTTCTGTCAGCACTGCCCGCAGAAGCTGGGGCATGCAGTTGGGTGACAGGAGACACATCAGCAAACTCAGTGGGCTTCAGCTCTGTGCATTTCATCTGTCCTCCCTACACCTTGAGAGGCACTTCAAGAGAAACAAAAAAGAATAAAACAAACAAAAAAAGAATCAGGAATTAAAATGTATACAACTGTTGATAAATTTTGACAGATTCTCTGTCAATTGGTTTTCTGTGCAAGTTAGATATGCTTTTTCAACAGCTTTATGAAATGCAATCGCTTAAAGCCACTTGGCCACTATTCTTTCCCTTAAGAGAAAGATTTCTGGAATGCTTCTCAGGATCACTGCAGAAATCATTCTTCAGCAAAGGATTATGAGGATTTCCATGCCATAACAGCCACAGAGGGAATGTCATCCTGCAACCTCTTGTTCATACAAATATGATTTTCAGAAGGTCCCTTCCAACTTCAACTATTCTGTGATTTTGTGAAATAGCTTCTACTCTCCTAACTGGCTATCCACCTTTCCATTGCCTTGTTTTACTGCTTCTGGGAGGTGTCGCTCATTCTCAGTGCCCGTAAGAATTCATGGGACCTGAATTATTCAGCACTGCCCTTTCCTAGACTGAGCCCAAAAAGTCTAGAGCTAAGCAAGTTTTGGAGAGCAACTTCCCAGAAATGGTGTTGAAAACACCAGTCCTTTCAACAGCTCTCAAACAGCCACAGCAGAGATCCTTCTCAGCTGGGCTGCCCAAAAATACCTGCAGAGGACAACTGATGTGTCTGTATCCAACCTGAAGAGACTCACTGCAGGGGCTACACCCTGACACCTCACAGAGGAAGGACAAAGCAAAGCAAAAAGGTCCAAACACCACAACTGAGTTTCAAAAGAAAGTGAGTGGCTTGCTACCTTGTTACAGAGAGATAAGCAAAGACTTATTCTTTCTTTTAAAAACATAGTAGAATGGCATTGGTATGCATTTAATCAGTAACCCGTAAAACACATGGAAGTTTTATCCCAGAAACTCATTTCTGTCCCAAATGATTTAGTAATAAAACTTGGGACACATGAGATTATGAAAAAACATATTAAACATTTTTTAAAATGCCTAATGACATATTCTCTTAAAATATTTGGAGAAAGAAATGCTGGAATCCTTTGAAGTGACTTTCAATTAAGCTTTTAAATTAATTAGGATGTTATTTTTGTCTAACAACTAGACTATAAATTTGTTTTCTAATTAAATACTGTATGAAAACTTCATATCACATGTCACTGCTTGTGAATTTATTTGCTGTCGGATTTGACCGAAGTTACTTGGAGAGATGCTCTTTTCTCCTTCTCTGGGGGGAGAACAACTTCTCTCTGGGAAAACAAAGGAAAGCTAATGGACTCACCATTGTGTTATTGTATGAAAAAAATAACAGTTTAATTACTATTTTCGCACAACAAGATTTCTTTTGTAGTTCTGGTCAAGATTTCACTGTAATTTCTCTGTCACAGTCCTCCAAGGCCTGTCTCTGTTCTCTGGAGGAAGCTGCTAATGCCTGGTGTCACATTAGTCCTCAAAGGGTTAATTCATTTTTATTGGACCATTTTTAGTCATATCATATTTTAAGAAACATATGAGCAGGTTCCACTATTTTTTCACAAAAGCTAAGGAGCAGATAATGCCAAGTCCTACCAGCAGCAATATTGAGCAATGCATTTTTAATTATCACACAGTGTTACAGGTATAGCTATTTCTCTGAATATTAGGCCCGAATAACTCTTTTGTCTCTGTCCTTTATTACCCTTTAATTCCTCTGTCTCTTCTAAGCATCTCTTCAATTTCTTCACCTAATTTAAAATAAAATCCCACTATATTTCTGGCTGTAAAAATAACCCTACCCTTTTCCTTTTGTTCTCTCCTCTTTGATCCCAAATGACATCAGTTCAAAGCAAAATGTTACTGTACACCTGAGCTTTTTTTTCCAAGGTAACCCTAAAGTTTTTCCAGCACTTAATGATGACCAGTTACATGAATAAGGTTAATAGTTCGCTGGGACAAAAAGAACATAAATTTCTTTCAGCCTAAATAATTTGATAATAGTAGTCATCAGGGAATCACCTGAGGCTGGTTTTTGAGCTTAGCTGAAGAAATGTGTCTCTCTATCAGCCAAATTGCTGTGGGTTTTTTTCCCTGGACCATCATGTTAAAGCTATGTGACTATCTGGTCAACAGACTGAGTGCAGTATGAGTATGGTGTTGGGGGAGGGGGGGAACACGATGCAATACAATGCCTGACCCTGCCTCTTGCAGCTTCCCACTCAGAATGAAATCACCCCCTTAAGATGGCATTGCAGAATTACTTGATATGACACACCAGCCTGCAGCCTACTCCAAGGGTAACTTGGTGATATATTGCTAAGAAGCTCATGGAGGCATTGGTAGCACACGTTATTTCCCCTGTGCTGAACAATACCCAAATGCACTATGAACTCTACTCTGTGTTTCTGTCTGAAGCATTCATGCCATCACAAGCCTGCAGGGTCTGGGACACCAAAGATACAGCCATGGGTTTATGCTGCTGAATACTACACTGTCCAGTTGCTCTGCCTTGACCATTCAGAAGGGCTTTGGATAACGTTTCACACTTTTCAATCTAAATCTTCTCATGCATCTGTGATTTAGGATTCCCCACGTTAACCATATATAAAGAGTTTCCACAGTCCCTGTCTTTCATTCCTGAAGCCAAGGAATAAAACTGTGCTCTAGTTTTTACATAAAGCAATATAGCATAGATGATTGTTAATATTTAACTGTACCCTAAATTTCATTTTCATGAGTAATATTTGCCCAAACTATGTGGGGGTGAGAGATGCCTGAAACAATCAGGACTTGGAGACCGTCATGCATTTTTGTTTTTAAACGACTGAGCTGGAAACAGAAGTCTTCTCAGTCCCATGCAAAATAGCCTAATGTCAGAAGTGTGTAGTAGACACTGATCTGGGTATTCAAGAACCTAGAAACAGATCTTTTTTCTTGGAGATGCTGTAGGCAATTAGAGTCTCAAAAAAAACCCAACCAAACACCTCAACTGGAGCCTGTCCATGCTTAGACTGGAGAGGCTGTAGAGCCCCCAGAAAAGTCTACATATCCATTGTAACTCTTGACAACTACTGCAGTCTAAATCCTGACACTTTTACTAGTAATTATTTTTCCTACTTAGCAGGCTTTACCATTTTTTTTATTTAATATTAATATGAACATAAGGCAAGATTTCAAAACTGTTGACTGATTCTGAGTGTTTGATTTGCCATCTCTCCAAGGCCCTCATCTTCCAAGTGATTCTCAGACCACATTAAAATGTCACGAGTTAGACAAAATACAGGCTTCTCGAAGTGCCAGTGATAAATGGCATGACTAAAAGAGTCATAAGTGAGATGAAGAAATTTTATTACCAGAAAACATCATTACAGGGCTCCACTAAAAGCCATGTTCAAATTAAGGCTTTTACAAATACATGGCTAAAGAGCTTTCAGATGAACAGAAATGGGAAGGTGAAGTCTGCTGAGTCTCTTTTCTGTTTTCATACAGGTTTGACAAAGGTTCAGCAAAGAGAGAAATTAAACTCTTGCAAAGTCTGTGAAAATGGCCGGCTGCACAGACCATTCAGGGAGTGTCTGTGGTGGGAGCTCCTACATTACGGGACACAGAGGAATCCACTTAACAGAGAGATTTGTCCAGATGCCATCATTAAGGAAAATATTTTTTTTTGATATGGCAGTCATAAGACTTCAACTCTAAAACCAGTTCCAATTAGCACTGTGCTTACAGAGCAACTTCTACCTTTGGCTTTACAATACTTCATTACTCCAGAATTTTTCCCTCCAATGAGTCCCTAGGTAACTTCTGAGAAGTCCTTCTGCTGACCTGTGTCTTAGAGGATGTTATTTTACTTTTCAAGGTCATGCAGTGACTTCGTTGGCACTCCATGAAAGTCACAGAAATGCAGGTTCCAGCTTTACAAAATCCACTACATAGATGAAATGACAGCTCAAATGCCTCTCTTGCCATTTCTGAAAGGACTCAGCTTCTACTAGAAAGAGTGCAAGTACATCGGTTTGTTTATTGACCACACTCCTGCTGACTTTTTGCCTGAAGGCAACTCTTTCCTGTCATGATATTTACCATCCACTTGGGTACGTAATTCTCACTAACCACTGGGGAGTGTCCTTCATCCTTAGCACTGCAGGTCCTCTCCCCTCTTCCCACATGCTTTTACCAATCCAGCTTCTTGAGTTGCCAAGAAGAAGAAAAAACCCTCTCTCTTGCTGATCTTCAGTGTGAGTCATAGATCAGAATTAGACAAAAGGATTATTCAAAAGAGTTAGCCTAATGGTGTCAAAATAACCAATATATTCTAATATTCTGCTTGGAAAGCATTTTCTGCTGGAAGATTTATGATCTTTTATCTACAGAAGACATTAAAAATATTCAGAATTGTGCTAAATATGCAAAATGAAAATAATTACTTGGAGTGTCCTATGATATTTCAATATGCAGTGGCAAGAAGTGGAAAAGGTGTGTTCATGTGGAAAATTCTTAATTAACATTTGAGTAAGTATTCTCTGTCTGCTTCCTCCTCAGCTCGCTGTGCAAGATTTTAATATTCTCATATATTCTCTGTGCTATAAATCCTCAGTTCAACATCTGGGAGTGGCATGTATGATCAACAGTTTCTTATTATAAATTGTGATAGACCCTATTGATCTACCTTCCAACGCGATACTTACCTTTGACTTAAAATGAATATTAATAAAGCTGTTAGTCCTCCATCAAAAAAAAAAAGTACTTTCTCCGTTTCAGTAACTGAGCACGATAATTGTCATCAGTATCCCTAAATATCAAATTCATTATTTCACCTCCAGAGCAGTCAGCCTAAAAAGAGATTTAACATAGTTTTTGAACATCAAAATTATTTCATTTTATTTTGAGAGAACTTGCAAGAACTTTCTCTGTTTGTCAGGAGCAGTTCTTCTGTTTTAACAGTGATGAAAAGGTGTATCAAACATCATTGAAAATCTGTGTTTTCCCCATTGGCTTTCTATGTTAGCAAGGCTCCAACTCATTTCTGATCAATGAAGACAACGGTAGATGAAGGAAAAAAGTGACAGATACTCCTGCAGGGCTGAAGGGCACACACCACATAATTTTGTTGCTGTCAGTTTATTTCTTTTTTTCCTGTGTAAAATAAAGGATCCTGTGGCTGGTGATCAGGATTGCTAGCTGTTGCTGGTTTCTGGTAAAAAGCCTTTTAATACCTCTCCCAGCTGTGCAGCCTATGCTAAATTTTTTGTAAGAAAAAATGACAGGTCCCAAAAGTGCAACCAAGAACATGTGGAACACCCTGGAGTTATTGGAGCAGGTGGGCAAAGATGGGATGGAGATATGTGGGAGGCTGGACTGCAGTATGAGAGATGCATGGGACACTACATCACTTCTCTCTCTTCTGTGCCAGTTGTATACTCTGCAAGAATCAGACAATTGCTAGAAGTCTGGGAGAGTGAATGAAGTACTGTGGAAATAAATAAAAAAAGAAAGGAAGGTACAAAAGGCATTCAAAGAATCATAGGAGATCTTCCTCTTCTTGCTAGACAGTCAAATTTTGAATCTAATTGTCATGTAAACTGATCTAAAATATTCGTAGTTTACAAGACCCCAGATTACACTGTAAAAACCCATACAGTGAGAGTGAGCAGAGAAAAACTAAAATTTCATGTGTTCTAAGCTCAGGGGAAGGTGTTCACAATACAGGTTAATTTAGGGACTTAATTAATGACAAATTAATGTGGGTGTTGTGCTCAAGAAGCTATACATCTTTCAAAATCTCAAGTATTGCGTTACTGGTTGATGAGAAGCTCAACATGAGCCAGCAATGGGCACTCACAGCCCAGAAAGCCAAACATATCCTGGGCTGCATCAAAAGAAATTAGGCCAGCAAGTCGAGGAAGGTGACCTCTTGCAAGATCCCACCTGGAGTTCTGCATCCATCTCTGGGGTCCTCAGCACAGGAAGGACATGGACCTGTTGGAGTGCATCCAGAGGAGGGCCACAAAGATGATCAGAGGTTAGAGCACCTCTCCTGAGAAGACGGACTGAGAGTGCTGGTGTTTTTCATCTTGGAGAAGAGATGGCTCTGGGAAGACCTTAGAGCACCTTTCAGTGCCTAAAGGGGCCTACAGGAGAGGGAGAGCCGGAGAGGGACTTTTTACAAGGGTGTATAGTGACAGGACAAGGGCAAATGGCTTCAAACAGAAATAGGGTAGATCTAGAATAGATACTTGAAAGAAATTCTTCACTGTGAGGGTGATGAGGCCCTGGAACATGTTGTCCAGAGAAGTTGTGGATGTCCCATCCCTGGAAGTGTTCATGGCCAGGTTGGATGGGGCTCTGAGCAACCTGGTCTAGTGGAAGGTGTCCCTGCTCATGGCAGGGGGGATGGGACTAGATGATCTTAAAAAGTCACTTCCAACCCAAACCATTCTATGATTCTATGATACAGCATCAAAATTCATTGAGAAAATAGTTACTTTCTAATATTTGTCCCGAACAATACTGAAGAGACAGCCACTAAAAATGACCCATGAGCCACCAGTGACAAATGAATTGTCAGATCAAAAAGTGCTTGGTATAGCAGGAGTGATTTTGCATCCTCTTTTGTAGGTCTGTTTTCAGAACAGGAAATGGTTCAGAAAATGTCAAGACTGTAAGGGCAACTGAGGTTAAAAAGCAGGAGCTCAGTTAGAGTTGCACCAACTAAGTTGGCCAACCAAATTAGAGGCTGCCATTCCCTGCTTCATGTGAATGTCCACACTTCACACCCATATGCAGCTTGCTCTGCAGAAGATGGCAGCAGCTTTTCACCCTCCTCACAATTGGTGCACTAATTGTACCATTTTAAACAGCTCTAAAATAAACCAGATTGCAGTCACATTGAAAAATATATATATGTGTGTGTGTGTATGTCTGAAACCTGACTAAAATCTAATTTATTTAAAGGTCGCCTGATGCTGATATCACAAGAAACAGTTCTGCAGAAGCAGAGATTGATTCCACTTTCCCTCTTTTGCCAGGCAATAACCTTAGAAAAACTTACATATTGATGGTGATTCACTAGTTTCAAAGGCCAGACAAAATAAATCTTTAATAAAGAGGTTTGCCCCAAGAAGGAACAGGCAGTTTAAAGAGCTTGGACCTCCAAATTGTCAGCCTGTGTGCTCCCTGTAATTTAATACTGTGGATCTTGCCTAACTTCATTAAGAGGATGACAGTGAAATTGAGATAGATCATCCCATGGTGAGTGAAGGACCAATACAGGCAAAATTATAACCAGCACGACAAATAGGTTATATTATCACACAGATAACTTACTTCCACACTAGTACTAAAATGATTTTCATTAACACAAACTACATATTTTACATAAGGCTCCTGCTATTGTGAAATTAAGTACATTGTATGATTCACACAAATGCATCTGTAGTTGATGGACCATTCTTAGGTTTAGTTCTGGATTATTTTCAGCCCCTTCTTTGAGCGTGAATTTTCTTATCTTTTGTAGTAACTTCTCAGTTGAAAAAAGTTACTGTTTTGACGTGTATAAAGACTTTTCCTCCAGAAAGCTGAGTCACTTTTTTGATTAAACACATTCAGCAAAAAATGTGCATTTCAATAACTTTTTTCCCTGGAATTTTGATAAAAATTGCACAGAATAACATTGAGTTCATCCTACCTGGAAAAAATTTAAATTCGGAGACTTTATTTCAGGTCTTGCAATAGCAGCTTTTCAACACCAGCCCACTGTAGCTCCTCACTCTTTTGTGTCTATTCCTTTTCACAGGCAGAGTGCTTGATGCTGAGGGAAAGGCTGCCCCGGCATAGCCATTCTCTTATGTCATCTTTGGGCCACTGGTGGTGCATATCTGCAGCATTGTTTTCATTCCGTGTTTTGGAGGTGACCTGGAAGGGGTAGGTGTGGTTTTTCACTTTGTTTTTGGCTGAGCACCATCCTTCTGCTCTCATCTTATCACCTCAAGGACACTTATGGACTACAGACATAACTTTAGCAAATGAAGTTTAGTCAGTACAGATAAGGAGGACACACACCAAAATGGGTTCTGTGCTACTCCTTGCCCAATTCTACTTCTGGACTCTGCGATTGTGAATATATTAATTTCCTGAAACAAAGTTTGTACTTCAGCATAAAATACTGTAATGTAAGGCCGAATGAAACCCAAGAGCCTTGGCTGGACTAGGAAATCTCTTTTTAATAGTTTTATCCTGTTTGCATTGAGTTAGAATGCATTTCCTTAGTACAGGGCACAGGAAAATATTCTTCTTATAATTGATTGATTTAGAAGGGTTCTGCTCTATATCATCAAGGGAGAATAATACAGATCTGTCATGGCAGATAACCTGATTTTGAAATAAGAGCACTAAACATTAACAACTGCAGTAACTGACCTGTCATGCCATCTACTTTAAAAAAGACTTAAACAATTACTTATAATCTAAACTGCAAAGTGGAGAATAGTCACACTAGCCATGTGTGACTGATTCCTTGCAGATGAGAGCTTTATGTACAGTTAGGGCAGTCACAGGGGCTGCACATATTCTTGCCTGGTACCACCAGCCAGGACAGATCTCCTGACTCTTGTGTGGGCATCTGTTGTGGCAGCCAAGAACCTCCCTGGGCCATGAGCTGGGCTTTCTTTCACTGAGCAGGGGGAGGAGGTGGCTGGTACTCCCCTGGCTCTCGCATGGGGGGAGAGGCTGTGGTGAGCCGGTTGACCAGGACTGTGTCCAGATAGCTTTTGAATATCCCTCATATCCCTCAGGATGGTGACCTCATGATCTTTCTGGGCAGCCTGTGCCAGTGCCTGGTCACCTTCACAATACAGTGTATACAACAACACTAAATAATCACAGAATTACAAAAAAAAAAAAAAAAAAAAAAAAAAAAAAAAAAAGTCTGAAAGGTTGCTGGGAAGATTTCTAAACCATTCTTCATCTAAGGACAGGAGCAGCTCTTTCTAGCAGGACACCACCACAAGAGCTCCCTAAAGTTCCCAGGCAGAGCTATCAGCCATGCAAAGACGTGTGAGCCAGCTCATGGGGATTCTGCAGTTGGCATGGCATGGCATGGCAGAGTGCAGTGCTACCTGCATGGCTGGGGAAGCTCCAGGGCTCTGTGATGGTAATGGAAAGGGAAAGCTACTGCTATTAAGGTTTGAACAATGTTTAAAAGGAAAACTAAACGGAAAACTTTTGCAAAAAAGCCCTCTGAGATATTGACCTTTTTTGGACTGCTCGACAGCAACCACTGATGAAATAGCCTTGTTTTCAAGCATGCACAAAAGCTCAGAGCTACATATCCTGTTAAAAAAACCCAACTTCTTGTATTGATGGCATTTGGCTGTAGAAAAGAATCAAAGACTTCTTTAGTAAAGATGTGTTTTCCTCTGATGTCACAATTTACAGAAATATTAAATACTCCTAAGGAGGTATTAAAATATTCCTAAGAGTTGGACATACTTAGAGATTTACTACAGTAATAGTAGTAAATTTGGCAAATCCCATGTAGGTGGATGATAATGCAGGCAAGTATTTTCATGGGAAAATATGCTGTCTTCATTTGAATTTTCAATCATTTTCCAAGTGTTTCAGACTTGGAAGTGTGGTATTTGACTTAAGTGTTCAGAAATTCTGAGACATATCTTCATTGAGTGGTTAATATTGCATTTGCAGTTGAAAGAATCTTAACAAGTTCTCTACATTCCCATGAATTCTGTGCATCCAGTGAAGACTGCATAGCTGCAACTTGTATTTTATATATTAAAATATATAAAGAAGCCTCCAGTGAATAAATAAATAATACTACTATTTCTTGTACAATATGAGGAATTATTTATGACACTTTTGATTTTTAAGAGTAATTGGATCCTGTATTTGCTGCAGCTTATAATGTAATGCATTATGTGAAGAGTAAGCCACATCAAAGACTAAATAACAAGTTATTTGGTTGTAGATTATCTTTTAGCTAAAACTCACAATTGTAATGGAGAAGCAAAAGAAGGAAATGTAATTTGTTTGTGTATCTTGGTACTAAAGTATGAAGTTTGATTCCAGCTACTAATTCTTTGTGCATGTGTCTCAAAAGTTTTAAGCATTATTGAAGCTATGAAACCTGATAAAAGTTGATCATACCATATTTGTACGAAGAATATTGAAGGAAGTGAATGAATTCCCATGTTTCATGAACACTTAATTCTCTCCTTTTGGTAAAATGTGTAAATTTTGTTTTTTCCAATCCTTTGCGAATGCACCTATGGAGAGAGTATTTTGCTTTTGTAGGTTGGCTTGGATAGCAAATATTGCTGTGTAGGTCTCAAAGAGTGCTCCTCTAATTTATGTAAAGAATTTAAAACCTTAAGAAAACACATCCAAACCTCCAAAAGCTCAGGTGCACTAAAATGTTTTAAAATTAAGTAAGACTGGTTACAAATATTAACATAAACCCTAGAGTAACAAAGTTACTTATAAGACCGTGTAGCTCAGGCTTGCTCAGGAGAAATGTATTTTCCTTAGAGCTTCCCTCAAAATCAAAGCTTCACTGCTATTTTTTCCTGGATGCTCCATTTCCATACAAGAAGGGGTGTCACATCCTGAGACCCTTCTGTCAGGTTTTGTTGCATGGGCCAACAGATACAAAAGATTTTGGGAGGCACAAGCCCAGACAGTTAATGTGAACATGTAAACCTCACTTCCTTAGGAAGTCAGGCAAAGAAAACTTTACCACTGACCCCAGATGATCACATAAATGGGTAACTCAAGTTCAGCTGAGCTCATTGTGCATTGTTGCATATGGTTCGTTGCCAAGATCTGGAGTGCAATTTGTACAATCTGAAAGCAGCAGTAGCAGCTTTGAAGCCAGTGTTAGAAGTGTGATTGGGTAAAATCCAGGCTCCTTTCAGGATGGTTAGAAGCCTGCCAGGAGCTTCCAGGAGCTTGGGCTCATTAACTGCAACTAGGTTCAGAAATAAAGGCAAACATGACAAATAATTTCTCAGCTCCTAGGAAAAATATTCTACAGCTCACTCGAAGTATTGATTTATTTACATAACTCTTCTAAAATAATAATTTTTAAAAGTAGGTAGGTTGTAGATTTCAAAATGGGAATGAGCTGGAGCCAGTGCACCTCCAGGTGCTGTTCTTACAGAAACATCATGTGCCTTTAACACAATTAAAACATAAGCATGTACAATTTCTAAACCACAGCTGGAGCCTTCAGCTTTTTTTCTTGATTTGCCATGATGGTTACAGAGCGACACATAATGGCTAACTCGGCAGGCTGCCTTTTTGCAGAGGGACAAGTAGAGCTGGTCTGTACAAAGAGGTGACTTAAAAGAATCCCTTATCCCATTTTCTAGAAAAAAAAATTACTCCCTATCATTGATTTATCTCCAGGAGGTGCATTTGGGAATATATGTAAAACCAAGAAATTGCTCATTTGAGATTTTAGGACCACTGTGGATGATACAGAAAGATCTTAAGAAGTTCATTTACAAGTTCCAGGGAAGTTGCCTGTCAAAAGTAAAGCCTATTGAATATTTATCAGCTACCACTGCTCTGTCACATTTCAGAAAACACCCTTAGAAATCTTTGTTTTCTGAAGTTACTAATGATTTCCGAACCTACCCGTGTACCAAACGTGAGCACAGAAGTGCAGCTGCTCTCTCGCCCCTTGATTTCTTTCAGCTGCAGCCAGAACAAGTTTTCTTTGTTTCAGGATAAGTTGATGGTTTCCCCTTACCAGCAAAGGAAAGACTTTTAAGAAAGATAAAGACTGCCACAAACCTGTCTGTCTCTCCCACATATACAAACAAAAATCTAGTCAGCAAACCAGAAACAACCAGAACTAGTGTGCAAGACTTTTGGGATGGAGTTGACTACGAAAACAATGCTGACAGCCTAACAGATATGTTCAGTTGTGGGGTTTGCATCACATAATATCACAGGCTTTCTGCTGTCATGCACAGGCAGTAGATTTCACCTATCACAGAGCGTTCACAGCAAAATCACTCTGTTTGTGGGGTTATTTTTCCATGCATATCGCTTACATAAAGCAGGTAAAAAAGACTGAGCAGTGAGGATCTCTTATGGTCTGGGCAAGTTCTGTTGGTAAATAATTTATTTTCTCAAAAGAGGCCGCTGCTTCATCTCACCCAAAACATACCACAGTTTCTGTTATAAAGACATAAATATTTATAGGAAAAATCTGTAGGAATATTGCTTCCTCAGAGCAGCCCTGTAGATCAAGTGTCCCCTCAGAGTTCAGACTGATGTTTTCAAGGGTCTTCAGTGTCCATCTATGGCCTTTTTTCCTGTACCTTTCTCAGTTCCTTCTGGTCTGCTGATGTCCTCCTATGCTTTGATAAGGAAGGCCATATAACAGAAGGGGCCAAAATCCCTCAACCCCATTGCTTAAGCTGTTGCTCCATTGCTGCATGCCAGAAAGACTGGAGAGGGAGTAGATCTTTTAGCTGTGCTCTTGTGCTGCTAGGGCAAAACAGTGGCTTCATCACGGCCCTTTATACCACCTGTTGCTCTCCATGTATCTGCACTGTTGGGAGTCTTAGTCCAAGGTGGAGGCAAAATGATAGCAGGAGAAACATAGTACTAGCTAATACCTGAAGTGGCAGTCACAAAACAAAGAGGAGTTGTCTGTCTCCTTTAGGTGTCTGCAAACACACGCTGAAGCCTCAGGCTGATGGATTGTTCCTCTAGAGAGGCATACTGAGAGGAAATTGGGTTTCTTTGCCCTTTTGCAGAGCGTTTGGCATCTCCCTGAGCAATGACACATTTTTTGTCACCAACAACACGAAAATTCCTATGTGGAAGCATTTTTTTGCTTCTGTAGATATGGATGCTTGGGTGAAATGAAGAGATCACATAATAATAAGGAACAGGGCCATTACCAGTAAAACTCATTTGTTATCTGCTGTCGAGCCTCAGCAGTGGAGGAAATAGAGTCATCTGTGTGCCCTAATGAAATGTGACAGACATTTACAGACCGAAGGCTGATATTTTCTGACAGCATCACCATCTGCACTCTGAAAGCTGCTAGTATCCGGACATCATAATCTGCTGTTGGCTGTTTATTATTGTACCTCAAAATCGCAGGTCACGCAGATCCTGGACTTTCATGTCATCAGCTTTGTGTGCAGTCCCCTTACCTCAGCTAGGATCTTAATTCTCAGTATCTCATTGTGCTCTCTAGTTCAATGTTTAGCTTTACAAATAATCAAGCCAATAGCCTAAGATGTAGATATTTGAAAGGGAAAAAAAAAGAAAGGAAGAAAGAAAAAAGCTTCTAGCCAGCCAGTAGGGAAAATAGATGTTAACCTAATTCTTACCAGGGCAGATGGAGTTATATAATCTGATTTCCAAGAGTAAGTGATTTTTCAAAGAAGTAAGGTTTTAGTATATATCATGAACGGCAGTTTTTGCAGCTTCAGAATTCTAATGTGGCAGTAGTTTCTACAATCCTATGCACAATGCAGGCACGGGGAAGAGCATTAAAGAAAAAAAGGTGCAATAAAAACAGGGGGGTTTAGCTTAGTCAAGAAAAAATATGTTGTTCCAGATATGCGAGAACACAGAGAATAAAACAATTATTTTTTTAAAGCAGTTTTCAGAACAAGAGAAAAAATGACCTTGAAAAAAAACAGTAGAGGTTAATTGGAGAAAAAAAAAAAAGGCACAGAAAAACCCTTAAAAAAACCCCAAAGAGTGGGAGTTAACTTCACTTTGCAGACTTCAAGATTTCCTTGCATTATAAGGAAGAGGAGAAAAAGCTGAAGGCACAAGTCAAGTTAGCGAAGATGTGCTACTTTGGCCTTGAAAAAAATGTTTTTTCTAGGTAAAGTCCCCTGAAGAGGGGTCCTGAATTTTCAGCTTTTTTCCTAGAGTGCTGGGTTTGCTTTCCTCCCCGGTAGTAAACATGGGCCCTCGAGGTCTTTTCTTTTTTTTTTTAATAATTAAATAAACAAAACACCAACACAATCTCACATAAGGAGGAATATTTCTGATCAGGTAAAATCCTAGTGCCTTCTGCAAAGTTCTATTCCTCAGAGCCTGGCTTGAGACATGCTGCTTTCTTATCCACTCAGCTCCTCTGAGCACAGTGATGAGCAAGCGGTCACCTGACTCAGGACTGATCTTTGAAGACACATTTAGCAAACAGAAGGGTTTGTATATCTCCTGAACTCAAAGAAGCTCTTGACTTCATGGCATCTGAATGTCTCAAACGCTGAGGAAAAATAGAGATTTCAAGCCTTGTGTTCTTTCAGCTAGTTACGAAAAGGAAGCATGCCATGGGGCTGGTTTCACAGAATCGTTTAGGTTGGAAAAGACCTCTGAGATCATCAAGTCCAAGCTTTGACTGATCACCACCTTATCAACTAGACCATGGCATTAAGTGCCACATCCGATCGTTTTTTGAATACGAAAAACTATAAACTTGAGGATGATGTAAGTACACACTGTGCCTTTGCACCTCTGGTATCTCAGATATCTGTTTTGTGGACCTCCTGTTGGGAAGTGAATACATAAATACATGAAAATAAAGAAACACAAGGTCAAGAGAGGAGCCACAAAAGCAGCACTGAGAGTGTCATTTTCCCAAACAGCAAAGCTCTGTCACTCCCTGCAGGTTTCAGTGACCTAAATAGAGGAGGACAACAAGATTCCTTGTTCCTGCCTATAGATTTAGCAAGTCTAATGCTCAGTAAAACAAAGCGGTTGTAGAAAAGTATCTACAGTTCTGGGAAATATGATGGGAGGAAATACAAGATCTGATAAAAAGTTTTACTTAAGGTTACTGGACCACATACATATAAACTTCTTCATCTAGTGGAGTACAAACATACTCAGCAATGTACATATTAGACCTGAAAGTCTGCTGTTCTACTATAGTGGGTAAAACTATGTATGTGGTCAGCAGAAGTCAGTTGGACCTAAAATCTGTGACAAGTCAGGACAAATTGTGTCCCAGGAGTAGGTTTTCCCTTGAAAGGCAATATTGAAGATCACAGCTTTATGGGTAATCCCTCAGCAAGAGATAGCAGGCAAGCACTGGCTAACAGTGTTGTCCTCCTTGGAAATAACTACTTCTGTGGGAAAGGGTCAATATCCCACCAATGAGGCAAAGAAGATTTATTATATTCACTCTCCCCGTTAGGAAGCAGATGGCTTTCATATTTCATCTTGTAGCTGAGGATTTTTAGAATGAGCTGCTTCATGGGAAAGAAATGATGGGGAACAGCATTAGTAGGAGCTATGTTTACTAAGCAATTACAGGGCAAGGGCATCTACTATAGCAACTGGAGACAGGGTCTAAACATTCTGAGATGCATGTGCAAACAGAAGAGCAGCTCTTTGCTCCATAGGGCAGGAGCAAATGTGTCACCTTGCCAAAAGACACAATTCAAAGTTTTCCATAGACACAAGGAAGTAGCACTTAAGTCTTCAGAACAATACAGTAGTGCTCATTTTCCACCTCATATAACAAAGCAAGCAATTACAGTCTTCACTAGCTGGTATTTCTAAATTGGGTTCAACTCTCAAAGCACTCATGGAATATTTTCCTTAAAGCTACCAGGAGTGCCTTACTCTAACATTTTAGAATCAGCTCAGTTCAGCTTTGAATAGCTGGGTTCAGTTTCTATCTTTCATAAGAGTTAATTGTCTCTCTTTCTGTACAAGTTCTACACTGAGCTGCTGTCACAGCAAGTGTGAATGATTCATGATGATTTGCCCATATGGCCTCTGGCCTCCTGCTAGAGGCAATTGAGGGAAAAAACCCTCACAAAACCCCCACCACAACTACAGCACTCCCCCTCCAAACTTCCTTCTCTTTAGAACATCATTTATTGTTGTTACTCACCTTTAGTAAAAGGAAAGACAAAAGCCATACCACAATGTAATGTGTAACACCACAGGGGTTCTAATCAAACCCAAACTAAACATGAACTATTGTTGTTTTAGTGTTAAAACTATCAAGCTCATATAATAAAATCCAAGTAGCAAGTCACTGGAGGAAAAGTTATTAGAAAAGAAAAGCTGATTATGTTAATTAAAGAAAAAAATCTGCTTGGCAGACAAGAACAGCTTAGAAGCAAATAGATTTAAAATATGTATCTATTTCTTGGTGTTCCCTGGAGCACTCAAACACTAGTATGCAAGTATGTGTGCTCATGCATTAAGTCTTAAGGATTAAAGAATTGCTGGGTAAGTTGACTAAATCCAGGGAAGATTCAGTGGTCTTTAAAAATAAAATCCCATGTGTGTCCACAACGTTTTGTGAATAGAGCTCTAGAAGCAGAGAATAGAGACCTTATTTCTACTGGTTTTGACACAGCAGTATACACACAAATTAAAAACCTATTAGGCATCAGATACCCCCTTTGTTCTGGAAAACCCAAAATAGCGAAAAAGATTCTGCCAGGCTCCAAAAGCCTATGAAGAGAAACCCCATCCATTAGAAACTAAGCTCCATCAGTACTGCTGCTCACTCCTTACTGTCAGGTAAAGAAGATATTTACCAACAACTTAAGTTTTCTCCTCACTCCCACAAACTCTTTTAACAACTCGATCCCTGTGTTGCAGAAACCCAGTGAGAGAAATTAGGTTATGTCAGGAGTCAGGTTTTCATTAATTTAATTTCTTTTCAGACCTGAGTGGATAACCAAGAGACTTAGGGTGAATCCCACATACTTTCAGGAATTTATTGTACTTTCTCTTATCCTTCCCCCTAACTGCAATTAAACTGTTTTCAGAAAAGCCTTCAGTAATGACACATTAATCCCTGCATTTGATATTAACACCCATTTAAAGAAAAACTGCAGCGTATTTCATGATAGTAATATTGAGAATAGTTACCTAGCAATTTTACTTACCATTGTAGACATACTACATTCTGAAACATTTAAAAAATGTCAACAAAAAACAAAATAATCAGACACAACATGAGTAGAGACCGTAATATTTTTAGGTGGTTGTTTGCTATTTAATAAATATTCAAGAATTTTCAACTCTTAAATATAATATTATCACAAAATGCTTTTATTTTTCTGAAATGATAAAATTAATATGGCTGTTTCCAAGTCACAGTTGTTGGTTTTATTTATTTTAGAGCAAGGAATTTCCAATGTAACCACACAGAACCAAAAACCAAAACCAAACCACCAATGTACAGTGGCATTTAGTAATCTCTTAAAACATTCTGCTGTGACCACGCGAATTTCCGTTTAAGCATTGCTGCTTGATTACCCTTACAAAGAATAGCACAAGTATGGTAATAAAATTTGGATAATCAAACTGACTGAAAACATAGCAAGTGTAGTGCAGGATTGCCACAGACACATGACTGTTCTGTTCTTTTGGAGTTGTGATAAATACAATTTCACATAGTTGCACAACCCTCTACTTACCACTGTAAGTGCTAAAATGTGGTGAGTTTGTTTTAAATACCTATAGATACCATTTTGATTGTCTTGTACTTCTAAGATATGAATTACTGTGCTGAATAATGCATTCATTACTACAAATCTCATGAGCACAGTTTGCTTCATGAGACTTGTCTAGTGAATCTGAAAACTGCTTCCCCTCTTCTGACAGGAAAAACCAGAGACATGTAAGGTACTAAGAGTTTCTTTAGGCGTTCTTTTTTATTTGTAGGAAGACCTACATCACATCTGTAATAATTTCTAAAGTCTGTATTTTCTTCAGAAAATACAATCTGTCAGTGAAGATAATACCAAAAAATACCCGCTTTCATCATGTAGTAAGCATATAATGAACCAAGGGTAAAGTTTACTTTTGTGCAGTTTTCTCTCATGTAGTACAAACCTCAGTTGCATATCCTGGATGTAAGTGGTGTGCAGAACATCTGTTGTCAATAGGAAATACTAAATGCATGCTCTAACTTAGGGATGTATACTCTAGATTGGAGACACATCATTTGGCTCTCAGGGAAAACTACACTATTTAAGATGCAGTATTTTTTTGTCCTCAATAGGAGACTATAGAAAACTTCCTCAAGGTTTTGCTAGGCTTCTTACCATTTTTAGTTTTCCAAGATACTAGACTTCTGATGGCATCGGTATTCTGACAGTGGTGGACATGACTGTTAAATGGTTGAGTAATAGTATGTCTGAAAGGACTAGGACAGTAAAGAGATATTGTCTAACAGTATAGTGGGAGGAGTGGGACCAGGAGTGGAATAGGGTCATATAAAGCAGTGGCAAAAGCCTGGACTCACTGGCTTTTGAAATTATTCTTTCTCTAAAATGATTAATTAAAAAAAACATGACATACAAACAAGTTTTAAAATTATATGAAGATTATTGACATAATTACCAGGAATAAAAAAAAAAAAAAAAACCACAACAAAACAGACACATTTCAAATTTATAGTGACAAAAAACATTAAAGGAGTAGAATATTTTCAAAGAAATTGATATGTTCGATATCTCTCCTTCCTGCAGCATTGTAGGTGAGTCCATGGCAAACACTGTTTTGCACCACAGAGTCTCTCCAAAAGGTTTGCTTTCTCTCATTCACTGGACTTGCCTGCTCGTCAGACTCGGAATTGAACCTTTACTCATGATCAGTTTTCTTAGGCTCTCAGAAAGCAAAGATGCAAAGAGTGCTTAGAAAAGAGTTACCTCCCAACCAAAGGTGAACTGACGAAAAAGCTAATGGCAAAACAATTACTATTAAAACAAAACCACACATGCCTCAAGACCCAATCACTTTACCTTTCAGTTTGCTTGGCTAAAAACATTCACGCAGTGTCTACAGAACTGAACCATCTGTGTACTTGGAATCCAAGTCAGTTTTCATTATTAGATGATTTGAAACAACTTTAATCATATTGAATTCTTCTTTTAACTTTTAAGTGAAAGAAGATTGAGCTAAATTATTATCTTGTATGAGTCAGTGCTGTTAAGTTAAAAAAAAAAAAGGAAAGAAACCAAGCAAATTTAAAAACTTAATATTACAGTATGTGGCTATTAATGGCTAAGCCTCTGGCCATGATGAATCCAAAATTTTTTAAACACAAGCAACAGGACACAGTAAGTAATAGCCAATTGCTTAACCCACAACCACTTTGAGAACCACCTAGCTGAGTAGAAAAATAGTTCACAGTTTTGCAGAACATCTGCTTCTCTGTATTTCTAGGTGCATTACTACAGGAATTCAGTTGAAGCAGAGCTACAAGCCATTTCTAGAATTAAATATACAGTTATTAATTTCAGACATATAATAGCGCAATCATCATTACAGAAAGGGAGCATAAAAGTGAAGGGAACATTTATTTAATTTGTATTTTCTGAAACATCATGGATTTCTTCAGCTATATAGAGCACTTAAAGGGTAAGCTCTGTATTACCAGCTTAATGCAATGCTATTTAAGGTGAATCTATGTTACAATTGCAAATATATAAAGTCACTTTACGCACAGCAGGTGAGAAATATCTACCATGACAGAATTCAGACACAGTATATTTTCATCCTTCAAGATATTAATAAATTCAACCCCTTTTTTAAGACACTCCAGTCTTGTAAATCAAGCCCCAGAAAAGCTGCAAAACTGAAGAATATATTGGCAAACTCCTTAGCATTACATCAGTTTATCTTCTTTCAATATCAAGAAAATTAAAAGGAATAGTTGAGGCACAAGTGATTTTTATGCAGAAGTATAGAAGTATTTCAAATAAGTAGACTAAAACTTCAGTACTTATTTTAACTTTCTTAAAAAAAGACAGATCATAGGTATATGATCACAGTAATAGATCACAGTTACTGCAGTCTTACTGGATTGCTCTTTTTTTTTCTAAGACAAAAAAAGAAATTGGCTCACAGAACTTGCCAAATCCACTTTATACTCCATTTCACATAGCTCATGTCTAATCAAAGCAAAGTACAAACCCGTGCTTCAAGGGAGTCTGAAATCATTCTGCTATACTTGACAGTAAACTATTTCTTCGGTAAAGACAACTTCAGTGAACCCATTCGCTCAAAGAAGAGTCCATCCAGCTGAACTGACATAAATGTTGCACGCAGAACTTAACATGAAAGTGCTCTGACAACAAGCTTTTGAGAATAAGTTCATATCATAAGAGTTTGTGCTTGAAACTACTTTTATAACTATGGTTATTGTTTCTGTTAAGAGGCACTGCATAAGTATGGAGTTATTCGTCTAATGCACTTAATATTTCTCAGCTGAGGACTATTGCAGTTTTACCCTATGTCTAGGTGTGATAATACTTTGGTTTGCTTTACAACAGTAGCATTGCACTGGCAATACAGCTGATACTAAAGAGAAGGCTGAAAACTCTGCAGACTGGAGGACTGAAAAAACCCAATCTGCTCCCTTACTTCTTTTCATGCTTCTTGGTTAGTTTTCCTCTTTCTAGCTGGAGGCTTGTACTGTTTGTTCGCTTCTCCTTTTGCTGGCTCTCCTGGGAAACTTGCTGCACTGCTCGGAGGATAGCAGTCTGCACAATCTGCTTGCTGGCGTTCTGCAGCTTAACTTCATCTTGCTCCGTCCCTGGCTTCTCACCTGCCAAAGCCAAACAAGAAAGAAAAGGAACTAAGAACTTGGGACTACTCTGTGAAAACATGAAAGACAGAAAAAGAGAAGAGTAAAAATACCCAACAAAACAACCAAACCACAGAGTGCCTGGGGACAGTTTATTACGTAAGAAACCTGCCAATACAGAAGACAAATTAGGGTAGAAAGTGCCCCTGTGTGCTCAGTGCTACAGGACTGAATGAAGGGGGAGACTGAGTCATACAGCTGAGTTACCCACACCCCAGCTCTGGGGACAGCTGCGACTTCACAGCTGAAAAAAGCACAGATACATTTTGCAGTAAGACAGGAAATGAGGGTTTTCTCATCCAGCTGTTAATCACATCCTTTTTGACTTGAGCTGTGTTTCTGGGTAGGGAATTGGATTTCAATTTGCAAGCCTGACATGTACTACACCACCATACAGAAAAAAATCTGTTTCATTAACATTTCTGTTTACTATTACTTCAGATTGAAAGCCCTCATCCATCAAATTCTAACTGACTTCAACGTACAAAATTTTGTTAGGTGCAATTTATTAATCCTTAGCTAGGTTTTCAAAGATATCTGCACAACATTAAAAAAAAGCTCAGATTGCTATACGTAAAACAGAAAACACTTTCTATAGCAACCTGACAAATACATATTTCTTATGTGAAACTTCCTTGTTTTGCCAGAAAGTTTAATCTGGAGAACAAAAAAGTAATGTAGTGTGACTACTGACATTTGGTAATGAAGAAGAATAGTTTATGTTAAGAGGTTTCTCTTTAAAAGTGTTTTGATTCCTAACACAAATGACAATTCAGACAATAAAAAGTGTTCCATAACATTCAAAATTATCTTGATTAAAAAATATATATTCTGAATTAAGGTGATTTACACCTATTGGCATTTAGGAACTCAGTTGCCAATTGAAATTCTTAGCCTAGGTGCTTATTTACATCACTAGATTTAATTTTAAAGGTTTTGAAGACACTGATCTCAGTTCTTTCTTAAATGACTGATATGCTCAAGCATTTAATTAAATAGTATTTGTATTTTGCCGTCTTTTTTAATGACATGTATTAAGAATTACATCCTGAGAGAAATCAGAGTTAATTAAAGGTCAGTTGCTATTATGAGAGGTCCATATCTGGAACCGTGATAAATTCCCAATGTTCTTTCAGGATAAAAAGATAGAAGCAGAATAAAGATAGAAACAAATGGAGAATCACTAGTTTCCTTAAGGAATACACTATTAAGATGTGATATGCTTGAGGTCCTGCACCTGGGTCAAGGCAATGTGCAATATCGATGCAGACAATGAATCGGTGGTGAATTTATTATGAGCAGCTTTCTGAAGAAGGACGTCAAGATAGCCGTAGACAAAATAGTGGAAATGAGAAGGCCATGTCTGCTTGCAGCCCAGAAAGCCAGTTCTATGATGGTCTATATAAAGGAAGAGTGGTCAGCAGGGCAAGGGAGGTGATTCTACCCCTCTACTCTGCTCCCATGTGATTCTGGAGTAGTCAAGGTCTGGGGTCCTCAGCACTGTAAAGACATGGACCTGTTGGAACATGCCCAGAGGAGGGTCATGAAGATGATCAGAGGGCTTAGATGACTCTCCTATGAAGGCAAGCTGTGAAAGCTGGGGTTGCTCAGCGTGGAGAAGACAAGACTCCGGAGAGACCTTATTATGGCCTTTCAATACAATTTCTTACAAGAAAACTGGAGATTTTTTACCAGGGCAAGTAAAAGGTCTGAAAGGACAAGGAGCAATGGTTTTAAACTAAGAAGGCAAATTTATACGGAACATAAAGAAGAAATTTTTTATGATAAGAATTATGAGACACTGGGAACAGCCTTCCCAGAGCTGTTGTGGATGCCCCATCCCTGAAAACATTCAAGATGCGGTTGGACACGGCTTTGAGCAACCTGATGTAATAAAAGATGTCCCCGCCCATGGCAGAAGGGTTGGACTAGATGATCTTTGAAGGTTCTTTCTGACCCAAACTGTTCTGCGAGCCCAAAACAATGAGCTGCAAAACAATCAAAGCTTACTCAATGAGAAAGGAATAATTCATTATCTCCCACCCCTGGGTGGCCAGGGGCCATCTGGACATGATGCTGGGAAAATAGTTCTATATTACCCTACTTGAGCAAGAGTTGGACAAGACGACCTCCAGAGGTCCCTTCCCACCATGAATTTTCTTCACTCCTGTGAGTCTAGCTGGTTAGGCTGCCATAAACCCCAATTTTTCCACTTCCTGAAGGAGTAAACAGCCGTGTCTTGAAGAGCATTCCCACTACATTCTCTTCTTCCAATTACTCATTTCAAGGAAATCACTTAGCTAGCTGTTTCTGAGAAGCTCATTTATTTATTGATATGCTGGACCTACTCTGAGGAAGAAGAAAGGAATTGACTAAGGAAAGCAGAGATGATTCATGCAAGAATCCCAAAGAGGCTGAGCTGGAACATATCTACCTTCACCTTGCTGAAATACAGACTGCTGTGGACATCAAAGCAGAAATTTGACTGCCTATAGAATTAATCAGGCATTTTAAGAACTCTGTCTTTTCAATCAGGTGAAACAGACGTCACTCCTGCTGTCCAAGTATTTGGTGTTTTGGTAATCAAAATAAGAGTTATTGGGGTGATAACATACAATTAATTTTTATCTATTTTTTTTAAAATTTGAAGAATAACTAGTTAAGTTAAAATTCTATGACAAATAGGTCACTTGAAGTAACTGCTGGGGAAAATTTGAAGGACATCAGAAGCAGCATTCTGTCTACTAGTTATCCTTGTGTAAAGACTACTTTTTTTTCTATTGATGTCAGAAAATCTTTTCTACTTACTGTCTATCTTTAGATGCTCACCTGACATACAGGAACCCAGCACCTCAATTCTGTAAATAGAGAACTGAAATATCCAGGTTAAGTGATGTTAAATGCAAAGCAGTAATTTATCATTAACACCTAACAAAGTATCTTTACCAAGTGAAAGATAAGGTAATAAAAACATGTTAAATTTTATGCCAACTAACAAAGAAGATGAAAATTAACTTTCAAACTCTGGTCTGGTTCTGCAATCTAAACTTTAGTTTGAGGGATCCAAAAACCCTCAAAATCTTGGACTGGCTGCAGGAATCAGTCACATATTCCACTTCCAGATAAAACTAGTCCCATAGATCAGTGCCTTGAAATTCTCTTAGCTTGCTTGAGGATGTTCCCCAAAAAGGAAAACATGCTAGCAGTTTGGAAAAAGAATAAAAGTATTTGAAGTAAATTTCAAGTATTCATTTCAATTAATAGAAATAATATTAGTTTAAGTTCAAAAACATCTAGTGTGGGAGAATTTACATGCTCTGTGATGTTTCTAGACTATGGAATACCCAAGAAAGGTATACACAGAAAAAAAATAGGTACAGAGAAAAAACATTTGGCAGAACTTCCCTCTGTTTGCACATGAGCCTTTTCTCATTTATACAGTTCACTTTCTTCAAAGCATCCCAAGTCATTTTCTTTCCAGCCCACAATCAAAGTACACTTTCTGTTGATATCCCCTGTGGCCTTTCCCTTTCAGCTTGCTACAAATTTATTATGCCTTATAAACACTCCTACTAAATAACACTCAACAGCAGGTAATTTGTTTGAATCAGCATCTAAGTTCTCTACTGTATCTTGTCATAGGATTGTTTGGAATATTATCATGAAACTAAACTACCACAGGCATGACCTTGCAAAGATGCAAGTTCATCCCAGATCCAGTAATGCTGGCGATAAACTGTGGGGTGCACAATAGGTGATCTAGAAGGAAACAGAAGCAACATTTCTGACATGCAAAGAGAGCAGGAACTAAATGGTGAATGAGCTGTGGTAGAAAGAAACTTTCCACTCTTGGAGAACATGGAATAGAAATAATTTATCCCATACTTTCTGAGAAGACATTAGTTATGCATGAGCATGCATGACCATGAATGTACATTCAGTCTCAGGAAACTTCTACTGTCCCTCAATTATCCCTTTTGCTTCTTCGCCTGTATGAGGTTACTAATTTTCCAAGGAGAAAAATAATGCCTTTAATTTTAATTCACCTTTCCTCAAAGTTTGTGACATTTATGCAGCTCATCATGTCTTCCTGAAGGTTACATTTCATTCTGTCTTGAGGAACAATATAAACATTGCATTTGAAGAGAGCAGCTTAGCTCATGTGACAGGTTCCATAGCCCTTGAAGGGGGCATAGCCCTTGAATCTCAAGGGCTATGCATCAGAGGTCAGAAGTTTATGTTCTGCTTCACAGGAATAACCACTGCAGTTTAATTCCAGCAAATGAATACCACTAATGTCAGTCTTCTGGAAATGAGAATTTTTTGTTTGTGTAAACAGCTTTGAGCTTAACCACATCTAAAACTAAGAATAAAAATCACATTCCTCTAAGCAAACTTCTGATCAGTTTAGAACTCAGAAATATCCAAAATGTTTTCCCCGTTAGCTACAATTTTAATTTATCCAGGAATCTTGAAGCTGAAAGAGCCAAGAAGTAAATATTTTTTTCTTCATTTTTACATGAGACTATGCAGGTATAGCCTTTAACCGGAAAATTGACTATTAGTTTTATCAATATATTGCTTTGGATTGCAATATTTAACCATTATATTATTTTCCGCAGCTCTGTAACATTAGAATTAATTTTTTTCCATTATTAATAAAAATTAATAATAATTCAACATAAATGCTGATCTCTGGAAAATCCATTTCAATTCTATTGAAAATTACTACTGTAATTTTTATAATCCAACTGAGAGTACTGATGAATTTTTAAAGGAAATGACAGTATAAGTAAACAAGACCATGATGATTAGAATTCATCAAATGGTCCAGTGTGGATGAATGTGAGCTGTATTTATGGAAAAAAGTTGCATGTTATTACCTAAACTGTTTTTATAAGCTCTACATATTTAAAAACTTTCAGAACCAGGCAAGTTTGTAATAACATAATATACATGTGTATGTTGCAATAATTAACACTAACATTCTTTGCATCAATATTGATATTCTTCTACAAGAAACCAAGTTAATTTCTTTAACTTCCCTGTGGCATTAGGCAGTAACATATCTCCATCTTGTTGACCACAGCACAGAAGTTCCAGGTGAGCCTCTTCTGGTGAATATTTTGTAATCTGTGAATTAAAATGGTTAAAAAATCTCCTTCTTTGTTTTGCTTTAGAGGTTGGAGCTAGAACTTCAGTACAAAATGCCTAATTTGAAGAAGAGATATAAAGTATGAGGCTACACAGCATCCATAATCAGGAAATGTTGATGAGTCAGTTTAATTATATCCAGAATGAATGAACATGGCAATCAGCCAGGGCTGAAGGCTTTCCAACACATGTGCACAAACCAACTTTATGCATGAGAGCCATTGAGCAGTTCACAGGATTAGAGACCCAATTTGTCTCAATGTTAGTAATGATGCCAGTTCAGAGACCTCATGAAATGATACTACAAGGAAGTTGTAAATTTAATATTTTAAAAAAATAAATAATAAATGCATTCTTAACTGCATTAGAGTTAATTGTGTCCAGTACCATTTCTCATGCTCTGAAATGCAGCCTGGTGAGGTCCTGACTAATAGCTGTCAAGTATTGGAAAGCATTACTCAGTTACTGCAATTCCTTGAGGAAGAAGGGAGGACACTGAACATATCAGAACAGCTAAAAGTGTTTTAATTTAGGATCATTGAGTTTTTCCAATACCCTAATCACTCTGTGCAGGGGAATGTAACACTCACTTTCACTAGAAAATTCATGGTTAGGTTCAGTTTTACTTTTTGCCCTAACATCACTCCCTAATTCCTGCTGCAAAACAAGTATGGAAGAAGAACTTCCCCCAAGAAGGGGGCCAGCACAGACTACTTTTTTCTTCAAAATAAAATATAAGAGCAGAAATACAGATAAACTGTTGCAAAGGACATAATAATATCTCCAGAGTAATACTTTACTGTATCTTTTTATCCAGCCACTACCTATATCTCAGTTGAGTTTCTGTAATTATTTTCCCCACTGAATTTTTCAGTTTCTTAAAAGAAGAAAATATCAGGAAACCTCTTTGGTTTGTTATATGGAAATTTTTTTTTTCGGAGACTCCAGCAATTTATTTCATACTATTTAAAATATGCCAGCCAAAATGAAGCTTCCAAAGTTGTTTTTTCTTAGAGTTTGAGATCTATAGATACATTATCTATTCCTAAGCATTTTTTCAACATATTTTAGTAAGGTTTCTTGCCATAAATTAATAATATTAACTAAAACCAGATTAAACACTTCAATCCATATATTTTCTTCACACATAGCAATAAATTCACTCCTTAAGGACTGTGTCTTTTCAGCTTTGAGACTGAATGTAGTTCAAAGAGTTGGTCACAGACAATTCTGCCACACCCAAACACATAAATGTGATACTTAGACTTTGATCCCAGAAGGAAAATTTCTCATTCCAATACTGTAAACTAACAATAATTTATCAGAGCTTTTAGCTCCTAGGCTACAGTTCAGAGTATCAAAAATAAGATACTTCCTAAAGAACATCTAGGACCAGCTAATTCAAAGTTTATGAAAAATTTATATTCTCTCCATCTGTACAATTTTCCTATTTCTTTAGGGAATCCATTTCAAATATTGAAATAAGAAACCTCTCTATATCAAAACCTGTGATTCTTCCATGGAGGGAGAGGTCCAACGGCACAGAAACAGGTGACCTATAACAGAATTGTAGAGTAGTTTGGGTCAGAAGTGACTTTAAGGATCCAAACTCCCTGCCAAGGAGCATCCACAACTTCTCTGGAAAACCTCTTCTAGTGTCTCTCCATCCTCACAGTGAAGAATTTCTTTGTAATGTCTAATCTAAGTCTCCCCTCTTTCAGTTTAAAACTGTTCCTCCTTGTCTTATCACTATCTGTCCACATAAAAAGTCACCCTCCCTTTTTTTATAAGTTCCATTTATGGACTGGAAAACTCCACAAAGTCTTCTCCAGGCTGAACAACACAAACTCTATCAGCCTGTCTTCCCAGGAAAAGTATTTCAATCCTCTGATCATCTTTGCTGCCCTTCTCTGCTATAACAGGTGCATGCCCTTCTTTTGCAGAGGACTCCCGCACTGGATGCAGCACTCCAGGTGGGCTCTCAGCAGAGCAGAGTAGAGAGGGAGAATCCCCTCCCTTGATCTGCTGGTCACACACTGCTGGCTCATGTCCAGCCTTTCATCCCAGCACCACCAAGTCCTTCTCGGCAAGGCTCTCCCAGCTCTTCTCCCAGTCCATGCTCATGTCTGGGATTGCCCTGACCTGCAGGTGCAGGACCTTGCACTTGGACTTGCTGAATTTCATGAGGTTCTTGTGGGTCTACCTCTCAAGTTTGCCCAGATCCCCCTGGATGGCATTCCATCCTTCTGTTGTACCAACTGCACTGCTCAGCTTCATGTCATCTGTAAACTTGCAGAGGGTGCACTCGATCCCGCTGTCTGTGTCATTGATGAAGGTACTGAAGAGCACCGATCCCAAGACAGAGCCCTGAGGGACACCACTCATGATCTAACTCTCTCTGCCTTCTATTTTCTACTGTTCAGGTGCTCAGAAATTCCTACACAAAGAAAGAAAACATTAAGAACGGAAAGCTAAATAACATTTATGTAGGTCTTCTGAATCTGTACCGAAAAGTTCATTGGTGGACTTCCACAAACCCCCACTGAAATACTTAGCTTTTGTGTTAGAAGACTTTTGTATCCAACACTGCATAGCATAAGTAAAGGGGAAGTTTTCAATGGAGGCGTATTCCACTACTAAAGGTTTATTTTGCTAGCTGTTGTATTCATATTTCTGCAATCTTTTGTGGGTTTTGGTCTTAAAGATGTATGTACAGGTTAATTAAAATTTGCTATATCTGAACCTGACTTTTTTAAAGAAGAAAATTGTGAAGAGTTTATGTAACCTGTCAAAAGCCAGCAAACCAGTGAAAACAACCTGCTACATTTTAGATGTGTTTCAGTTTATACCAGATTACTCGGAATAAGAAATAGTCTAGCTAAACCTCAGTTGATACAGAGCTCTTCTTTAGCTTTAAAAAAAAAAAAAAAAAAAAAGAACAAACAAACAAACAAACCCCCCCCTACAATCCACAACAAAAACCCTAGAAAAAAGCCCTAAAATTGCAACTTTCCTGCTTATTTTGGAATTTGACTGGAGTATCAAAGCTGTTAACATGGCTATTAGTAATTGAGGCTGAGATTTTATATATTTATATATATATACATATATATATACATATATATGTATGCATATACACAAACTCACAAGAGAAAGTGAATCAAAGATTCTATAAACCTAAAAGGCACCTTGAAAGAGTAAAACCTCTTATTTTTTTCTTTCATAACTGTAATCTTGACAGAATCTGTCCTTACAACAGGCTCTTTTCCACCATTGCAACTAATTCTCTGTCTTCCCAGAGAAATATTTCCTGCTCTATTAAGGAACTATTACCTCAAGATAAAATGCAATGTCAATCTGTGAGTATTTAATAGAAGTAGTAATGGACATGCAACCCCTCCATACTGATAAACTGGGAATAGATTCATTGCCCAAAGACTGAAAATACAGTGTCATTGTATCAAATATGCATACTACAAAGTGAAGCAAATGCAAGTAATTCACAGGAGATTATATTTGCCTTACCATTAGAGAAACAGCTGAGTAGTACATGGCTCAATTTACTTCTTCAGGCAGAAAATTTCAAATTCTCTTGAAGAAGGAAGACAGTATCTTCTGATAACACTACTACAGGCATTTACAGGAGCAGACAACAGCAGCACAGAGCTCACCTGCCCCGACTTCCCTGGCAAGGCATTCTAAAGGAACCTGAAACATTTTATGACTCTTTAGGTCAGCCTTTAATTGCTGCTGACATCAGGAAAGACTCTTCTCCAATTGACATTCACTGAAATTCAGTAGGACCTTTCAAGTTATTATGTAAAGAACACAATACAAATGGGTAACTAGTAGTCAGAAAATTTCAGAAAGCCTATAAAGAAATTATAAATACATTACTTGCAAATAATTTTTGCTTAACCTAGTATTTGTAAACTTAATAGAATGGATTACGTCCTTAATAAAACATTTAATAGAAAAGATTGAAGGTATAGGAATAAATCTACCTTTCACTGTATTTTACAGTAAGTGCATTTATTTCCATTATCATGATAAAGCTTATAAGACTGGAATCTTATTATTTATGTCTATTACAAGTACAAGAGAACAATTCATCTAGAAGAATAATGACTTGGAGGGATAAACTTTAGAGGTCAGTGTAACTCGTTCCTTTTCTACATTGACTGTTTGACTTTCCTGCTCAGTAAACAGTGCCAATAAGGATGTTAATAATGACTGTATCACTTATTACCACCATCCCCCAGCTATGAACAACTCCTTCAATATAGGCCACTACACTGCCACTGTGAAACCAGAATTCTTCTCACTGCTAACCTGAATAGGATTCAACTCAGTGATATGGAAGTGAAAGGTGCCAGCCTCAGTTGTTTAAGCCTTCTGTTCTGTTAAAAATAATTTTAAAATGTACATTCTGTGTCAGTTTTTAAGACTATATTGATTCATACTTTAAAGAAAGATTGCACCTAGAACTGTTGACTATTTTTTAAGCTTGATAATTTCACCACATTTCTGAATATCTATGAACAAACTTTCTTTCACTTCACTAATGAGATCTGCTAGTGGAGTTTCACAGCAGGGGGAAGATCAATGTGTCATTGGGGAGAGGGCAGCATAAGTAACAATTTTTCCTCAGAAAAAAAGAATAAGAAATTTCCTCTTATATGATTTCTTCCTACCAGGTGGCAAACACTTCAAACTACTGTTGAGAACTCTTAGCTGTAAATGCATTTAGATACTTTCGGTCAGCAACTGGTCCTACACTCACTACCAGCCATCACAAATTCTGGACAAGAAAAACATATGAGACTGCCTGAGCCCCTGCAAATAGTCTTGTCTGTAGCTTCTGATTCATGTCCATCACATGAATTTTGTCAGCAGTAAGCTAATGAGTAAGAATCCCACATACAAATACTCTTCTGTCTTAGGGATTTTTTTTGTGGGGGCTACAGAAATCAGAGCAGTACCAGAACATAGCAAAGCAGTTAATGGGGACAAGGAGTGCATCCTGCCTTGTTCTCATGGATAAAAGACACTTCATTAATGGACATAATACCACACTCCGCACAAACACCGGAGATATCCCATAACAGGTTACCTTCAAAAAAACTCGTTATTGGTAGCAATTTTTGCATTCATTAACATGTCCCTCCATACCGTCTTGATCTGGGCATTTTGGATGGGGATCTCCATAGTACCTGCAATTCTATAATCAAAAAAAGAAAAAGTCTATCAAGAAATTTCATGTCTTCACTTTCCACAGTACAACAGGTTGCTGCTATCCCAGCTTTTCCATCAGAGGAGATAAGGACTATTGAGACCAGTAAGCACATCTGTTTCAGTGTGCAGCTGCGACGTCTTCAATTGCAGTTTAATGAGATTCCTAAAATGTTTGGTACAGGATACGCTTCTGATCTTGTGTCATTATGCAAGTCAGCTATACTGCTCCTAGCTTAAAAGTGTTAAGAACAGCTGTGCTGCTGAAAAGCTAGTTGAAAAGCTACTGGTGTTGCTGTTGCATGAAAAAGGCGCTGAGCATTGAATATTCTGACTTCTCTAATGTCTATCTTTAAACTTAGTGTTCACACTTTTTTCTTTTTTACATAAAAATATTGATACAAAAATTAGTTCTATCTCATTCTCCTTCTTTTTAGATTGCAGGATCATAAGCAAAGCACATGAGTTTCTAGTTATTGAGAAAATGCCAGGTAAAAGAAATTCTTCAAATTACACTGATAAATAACAAGATTCACCTAAAAGATGAAATCCCACAATTCAAACCAGGTACAAGCTTAAAAGAAGGGAGTATTCTGAACTGAAAAAAGCTGTCAGTGTAAATGTTCCAATCTTTCTTGAAGTATTCAGATCAAAACTGACTCCTTTCCAGGATACATTATTTAGCCAAAAAACCCCAAACCTATTCAACCAAATACAGCTTTGTACTAGATGAAAGTGTGATGGTCTGCAATGATAAAATTTTATAATTTGGTTATTTTATTTATGGTTTTACAGAATAAGAGTAAAATTCTCAAAATAGACTAAAATAATCACTGAAATTATACTCTGGTGAGATCTGCTTAGAAAACCCATTAGGTAGCTCAGATGTCCTTAACAGGTTTCTAACTTTATTCCCAAGTTAATTTTAAAAATGCAGGCCATGGCTGTGCTATATCAGTACACACACATAAGGGCAAAGGCCTAAGACATAACCGTTTGAGCGACTTGTGCAAAATGGCATCAGAGAAAATCACTGGAGCATGAAAAACACCTTTGTACTGTGCTTGTTCAGGCAAATGGGAAGTAAAGAGTATTATTTTTATGTTTGCACTGAAAAAAGACATCTTAAGGTTGATAATAAGCATGGGATATGTTCAGGCAAATGGGAAGTAAAGAGTATTATTTTTATGTTTGCACTGAAAAAAGACATCTTAAGGTTGATAATAAGCATGGGATATGCCCAAGGTAATTTTTGGAAGAGTAACTAAAGTTTGCAAATTAGTTTGATTACTAACATTTAAAATTATTGTTAAATTTGATAAATGCCAATATTGGAAGATCACACCTTTGTAACCTAATTATGTGCTATCAGAAGAAAGCTTGCTGCATTCTGTAATTTTTGCTAATGCTTTAGAACAAATAACTGTTTTAATACCTCTTAATTTCCTACCTCACAAGGACAGATATTTAATCTTTGGAATTATTTAGAGTTATCAATATTTTATAGGCTAATTTGGCATCGATTTTTTTTTTAAATTCTGGAATACACTATCCTCTAAACAAAATCTATCTCCTAAGAAAACCTGCCGATTCAACAGTGATGACTTGTCTTTGCTTTTTGATCCAACATAAAACCTTGAAATTTCATGCTTCTCTACTGCAGTCCCATACATAATTCCATCCTTAAATCCAACGACAAGTAACGTATTTTTGTCTACTTCTCAGGCTGCCTAAGGCAGTTCAATTTAGGAAAGGTAAAGAAGTTAAATCTCGCAATATGTAGCTTGTGCACATTTCCACCACATGGATCATACCCCATTGTAAGGGCAGCACAACGTGTGAATCCTCTAGAAAAAAATGAATGCCCAAACATCTAAGAATTTGGACTGCATTTCCTATACATCAGCATAACATTAGTCAAATAGAAGAAAACTGTAATGAAGCCCTGCTCACATTAAACCAAGTAAGGAAAAATGTATTTTTTTTAATTTCTTTTTCTGGAACAGACTTAATTCTAACTGGGAATGAAGAAAGATCACATATGAAGAATATGTTTTTACATACCTGCAAATAGCAATACACTGTCTCAAATGACCCAGAAAGTCCAATTTTGAACATGGAATACTGCCCTTTTTGTAACAATTTTGATCTATCTAGCTCAGTAATATCCAGGCTTTGGGGGGGATTGTTTATTCGTTTATTTTGGGGGATTTATTGTGGGTTTTTTTCAACACAGTAGCTATAAGATTTCAGGAGTTGAAGATTAACAGGAAAGTATCTATTCAAGTAAATAGTCAGTTGGCTCCAACTTTTTAAAAGTCTATTTAAACCTGGTAAGTCTCCTCTTGGTTGTTGTTTTGTTTTCTTCTTTCCACCTCCATTCTGGAAGTATGTTTATCATTCTGACCCCAAACATTTATAGTTTGATAAATCTTCTGCTTCCTCTCCCCTCACACCCCAACAAATAAATGGACTTTTGCTTCCTCTCCTCTCGCATCTCAACAAATAAATGGAACAGAAAATGAGGTCGTTCATCACAGTGAGATAAAATCAGAAAGTTGACTCAAGAAATGAAACTCAGTTTCTAAGTAAATTTACAATATTCTTACATTACATGGCCTTAAGAACTGTGAAGATGCTAAGGATGTATAAAGCTCTGATTATTTTTACTTTTTTTTTAATATCTGGAGAAGAAATAATGCCAGGTCAGGGTTGATTTGCAGCGAAAAAAAAAGCAATAAAAAAAAAATCAGAGATTGCTTTATCATCTCTTTTACAAACTCCTACCGAGTTGCCCTATGTATTTTATGGCAACATTTGCAAGGAAACCATGGGCTTTTCTTTGAGTAAAAGCAAACTGAAGAAGAATGACTATACAAAACCAATTTCAACAGATTTTTTTTCTGTCTATGGATTACAGTTGTGAAAATAATAATTCATGCAGTTATTAATGACATTGGGGGTTTGTTCTCTGTCAGTCTTTGGGGGGGGAGGGAAGCCCATTTTCATTATTTTAGAGGTAATCTCTTCCTGCAGTATTCTGGTCCCACAGTGCACTTCAAGAACGTGTACAGTTAATGGTGACAGTCTGACAGATAAAAGGAGTTCAGAAAAGAGCCACTAATACTGAAAGGTGTATTACAAAAAGCAGTGGCTGGTTCTATTAATATAAATCACTTGGTCCCAGTTTCAGAACACGATGTAAGTGAACGAATCAAATTAGACAGCAACCGGGCAGTTAAAGAGACAAAATGAACTTCAGATTGTTGAAAAGATATAGTATTTTTTCCAAAAACTTAGACTCTATCGAGCTAGCAAAGTTAATCCCAAGATAATTTATTTTAATGAAGGTTCTTTCCCCTCCACAGACTGGATATAGGACTTCAAAGAAGACAAAACTTCAGTTAGCTTTGCAAAAAAAAAGGTTTTAATAGTTATTCATTGTCAAATTGCAGCTTTTACCTTCCCTTTTCTATTGACCCACTATTTTACTGACAGTTATACACCTTTAAACAAGTTATTTTCAAGTCATTTCACTACACATTTATATCCTGGAGCTACCAGGCCTCTCATTCCTTTCTGAATAACAAACTGCCTACTTCAAAGCAGAATGTATGAAATCCAATGCAGATTCTCTGTAGTTTCCCTTCTTCTATGTGTTAGCTAATATATACTGTGCAGCAGAGATTCTGCACCCTTACAGAGTGAGGTCTCCCATTAGACATGCACTCCTTCTGAAATCATCAATTCTGTTTCAGTAAAAATTGGACCGAACAAACTTTCTGTTCTCCTCCATTCAAATATTTTTGGGGAGGACAGGGAGGAATTGAAATTTGTAAAATATCTCCATGAGTTTCACAGATTGTCTCATCTGCAGTCACCAGTGTGGATGCTGAGGGGGACTCACTCTCCAGTCAGTCCAAGGCCACGTCCCCCTTCCTGACCGTTTTGTGCAGTCTGACAAGTAGTCCTCTGCACACTTGTATAGGAGGCTCCCCTCTCTGATGGGAACCACAGGGATGACCCTCATAACCTCCGGCTCCACAGCCAAACACATCCTAAGCTAAGCCACCTTCTTTGAACCTACCTGCCTCTGCCTGCTGGCAGCTCTGGCTCACCCATCACCCCCTCCCCGCATCAGTTCTCCGGCACGGCCGGGCCCTTCCCGCTGGCTTCCCCAGTTGGGACCGGGAAGCGGCTGTCCTTACCTGGAGCGAACACCATGGTACCGCCCGGGCGGCGCGGCTCAGCACCTCGGACAGCTCCCGGCCCTGCGGGGGCTCAGCACCACGGACAGCGCCCGTCCCCGCCGGGCTCAGCACCACGGACAGCGCCCGGCCCCGCACGGCGGCGGAGGCGGCAGCGGGCCGCGGTCCCTCCCTCCACAATGCGGCGGGGCGGGGAGGGGGCCGGGGCGCCCGCACGGGCACACACACACACACACACACACTCTCACACACACACACACTCTCACACACTCTCCCAGGGAACCATCACTGCCACAACTCGTTGCCCTGCACTGGCAGCAGGGGGAAGGGCAAAGAGGAGAAAAGCAATAGCGACGTGCCCAGCAGGGAGCCCGGCTAATTGCTCCTAATTACCTCGCGGCAACAGCCCCGCTGCCTGACATTTTGGGGTACACTGCTCTCACCACAAGCTAACAGCCTTGGTAACGGGCTGCAGTGACACTGTACTTTGTCACAGTATTTTACTTTCCAAAGGTTCAAATGCTGAGGAATTTATACTCTGATTTCACAGGCCCCTTAACCCAGCTGTACCCAACAGCAGCACTTTAAGAGGGAACATGAATGTTTTCACATATAAAATATGACATCAGGGTCAAACAGTAAAGAAAGTAATGAATAAGTAATAAAATAGAGAAGATGAGGCCAAAGAGCAGGAGAAGACAATTTAAAATTTTCCCCAAACTCTCATGGTTCAGATTTAATTTGCTTTTGTTTGTAAAACCCATGCTTAGATTTCTTGCGGACCCTGAACTTCTATAGAAATAAGATGAACAACAGCCAAATGGGACACAATTCAGAAAAACTAACTCTCCTGTTTAAGCCTTTCCTTCAAGAGGAATTTTGAAAAACACTGATTACCAGTGTAAATTAGAGAAAGTAGATTTGAAAAAAAAAAAAAATTAGCATGAATGTTTGCATGTAAATTTTTCCAATATGCAATACATTTTCCAACCACATTTTCATAACCTACAGGTCATTTCATAACCCACAAACTTATTTCATTCTTTTTCACAGTCAAGCATTTTACACACATAGAATTCTCCAATTAAACCTGGAGAGGTTTAAGTCTCAAAATAAGGCCTTATTTTTAAAATACAGATACAGAAAAGCACTAGCCTGTTTAAATAATATTGCCTATATACTTCAACAAGAACTTAAGAAAGGCATCACTGTCAAACTAATTATCTGATGACAATTTTTTCTTTTTTTCTTTTTTTTTTTTTTTTTTTAACTGTATAACATAGTTTCTCATTGGAAATGCCTTTCAGATTTACCTTCACTTATCGTTTCTAGTATCCAATTTCTGGATATTCCTTTAATTGCCCTTAACAATTTCAGCTTCTTTATTGCCATTTGTTTCTCTCTCCTGTCCTGTATTTCAGGGACTTAATTTCACTTCTCTCAGAGCACAACTGAATTACAAATATAAACATATCTCCAGTTGCTCAGAAATGGTGTTCCCTCTATGATTATTACTTCAAAATTCTCCATTCTAACCTTTTTTCATCTATTATTCTTATTCACCTAAAGTCTGGGAACTAATAGGGTACCAAAGAACTCAATTAGAACAATTTCTAGTACAAGTATCCCACATGAAATACAGACAAGACTGCAGTCAGCATTATTTAGCATTCTTAAGAGAAAGGTGAGGATATCCTGTAATCTTTAGAAAATCAGAACTGATATACAATTTGGAAAGGCCGTAAGAAAATTTACACTAGTATTTTTATGATGTATCAGTTATGTCGCCCCTAATGCTTGATTTGTGGATCTCCATTGCTCAATGGAGAGTCATCCATCATGAAAAAGAGATGCTAAGCCACTTGTCCCAAAAGAAAAATCTATTGGATATATTTCTATTACATATATCCTCAAAAGAAATTATATGGATGTCTACAAGGGATTGGGTTTTGAGGTAGTGGAGCACCTTGTTAAAAGATTTTCAAAACATTTTGGGGAAAGAATACAGTTCATTAATGATAATGTTCAACACACTTCTTTCTTTGACTGCTCTCTGTGTTTACCCTAACAAATAGCTCAAACCAGGCACATTTTATTTTAGAGTTTTCAGTTTTCTTGCTCAAATTAAAGGCTACCATCAAGTAATGTTTTCTCACACAGAAAATAAATGTTATCAAGAAGCATTTTGGGCTTCTTTTTGTCACATAATTAATTTTCAATTTCAGATTTGGTCACAAGTTCAAATGAATACAAAATCACTGAAATAACTGCACATGACAGAGCTCTATAGTGAACTGTCACCTCAAAAAATGTGCGGTTAATGCAGTAAAGCCACCAAAACAAAGACTGAACTAATAGTTATTTTTCATTCAACTTCAGATCAATGGAAAACATTGTCAGGTATTCCCAGTAATAAAAAAAATAAACCTTGAGAATGAAGCACAGTGGTAAAAATTACATTATATCTTAAAAATATATGAAAAGATGTACCATCAACTTGTATGAAATAGAAAACACAAAAGCACTTACAAAAAATCTGTATATATTTTTATCACTAATTATACAGTCCCTCTGTAACATCTACATTCTTACTGTTCGAGTGAGGAATTACTAATTTCTGTATAACACCAGGACATCTAAAAATTCTTTAGTATGTATCTTCAAAAACTTTTGAAGAAGTCTTGACTTACCTATAGGGTACTTTTTTTAAGAAATGTAATGCTTTTTTAAAAAGTTAACTAACATTTTGAGATAGTTATAAAAATCAAGTTGACTGATGTCACTTTAAATCATCTGTTGCTATTCATAATTCCATGGTTTTACATCTGAATTAAACCCTGAAAACAATTATTTGGTCGCATAGAATCAGAAGCTTAGTAAATATGTATTAAGGAGGTATTTTTACCTGATATTCAAAGTTTCAATGTTTTGTTAACAAGTACACACAGTTAATATTTTTCAGGTAAAATTTTAAACTCTTTTCTGAAAGAATCATTCAGAAGTAATTACTTAAATATGAGAACAATTTATAATAAAATGTTTTCTAAAGCGATAAACAAGATTTCATACGTCTACATCAGATGCTAGTATTATATTTTGTAAAAAGCTTTCTTCTCAACTTTGAGAATTAATTATCTCTCTATTATATTAGAGTTTGGTTTTGGTTTTTTTTTTTTAAATTTCCTTCCACATCTAAACTTTAATAGTCAAATCTAGCTTTTTGGGAGGGAAGACTAATACAATTAGGAAATTGCTTTAACTACTTGATGCCTTTTGCTAAACTGACTACTATCATAATGGTCTTCAAAAACTTACTACAGTCACTGACTGTCTTATAGTTAAGCTTAACAACAAAAATCTTTACTAGCCCAGATGCAATACATTACATCTGAAAATTCAAGGAAATCGTTCAGAGGAAATTGTGACTGTCAGCAAGAAATATCTAAATATTAGATGAATATTTGAAGTGTCAAATGGCAATTTGTATACCAGGGGTCATACTATTCAGGCTCCTAGATTTAGGACCTAACTTCTAATACCTCTCTGATTATTATACCTCTAACAGAGAGATGTAGTGAATAAACAGAGGAGGTAGAAAAGCAAAAGAAAAAGGGGCACAAATGCAAATCTCCTGAAAAAATAATGAAATGAAAAGCCAGTTACCTTTCTATGAGTGCTCCAGAAGAATAATGATGCACAGATTTCCAGCAGCTAAAGACATGACACCTTGAAAGCCAGAAGCAAGAACATGCAACATTTCTCAAGACAGGAAAAAGTGAATACCATTGAAGATAAATGTGGCCACCACAGTTTCAATTCATCAGTCTATTAATATTTCTTAATTAATCTGATAAACTGCACAGTAGTCCAGGGCTGAGATTTACAAATATGAATAAATTTTAGACAGAGTCTAGGAGAAATAGCTGTACAGTTTTAGAGTGGGGTTGGGTTTTTGTTTGTTTCTTCGTTTTGTTTATTGCAGGGTTTTCTAAGTAGCAAAAAGATGAGTCCACCACAGGACTTCCACAGTCTGTAAATAGATCCCAAAAGCCCCACTTCCATCTAGTTGGTTTTATTGCCACCCTCTCATCTGAATGCCTCACCCCCATGAATGGTTATCTTCCAACAGTCCCATAAGTAAATTGGCATCTTTCTCTTTTAGATGGAAGTCAAAATTAGAGAAGCTGAATCCAAAGCAAAAGCCAATCAACAAGAAATAAGGACCTAGATAAATTCAGGAGGTTTAAATAAAACATTGACGGACTCACCTAAAACATCACTGCACATACAACTGTGCAGTAGAATCAAAGCAATTGTTGCTCCCACCTGCCACACCTCTGCAAGTTGCCAGTCCCTTCACCGAGACAGATGAATGAATCGCAGTCCAAAATTCAGAGGCTTTCCATTACACAGGAATTCTTTTATACAGCAAGGAATTCAGTCCAGTCAAGTCCTTGGCTAATGACTCCAGATCTAGCAGAGACACTGTGAAACATAGGCAGAGACTTTAAAGAACCTCACACACAACCACTGTCTCCTGACATGGATCAGGCCACTCTGCACCACACTGAAGATACATAGGATGGGTTGGGAATCTGCCACAAATGAAACTCTCACCTTCAAACCTTTTCTGTTACTACCAGTGTGACATTTGTTACACTAAAAATGAGTGGCTTTTACGTGTCTTTCTCTCTTCTATAAAAACTGTTTTAAGACTTTGATCATGCCACAGCTTATTGGTGTGTGTAATTTGACATGAATCATAAAATTTGGCATTTGCTCAAGTCTTCAAAGAACCTAAAAGGAGACAATTAAAGAAGCATTTATGACCCATGGCAAAACAGCTTGCCAATGAACTAAGGAGAGGAATGAATGAAGAAACTTCCTAACTCATAAAAAATGCTATTAGAGTCCTCAATAAATCAGTTATACATTTTGACAAATGTAAACAACCTAAATATTAAACCACATGCTTAATTTAATGCTGAGAGAACAAACGTATGTAAAATGTAAATACCGAAATCGTAATTTTAATATGCTACTAAACAGCTTAAATTCAAGAACTGAGAATGGGAAATTGTACTGAATTACAGCAATATGAAATACAAACACTAAATACACAACTTGTCCTACAGAGTCAAAGGAATGAGGATTTCGTCATGCATGGCTAAAAATTAAAAAATGTGGCCAAATAAGATAAATATATGAATTTTAAATTGAGTTTGAAAACATCAACTTTGATACAAAAGAAAGCATTTAAAACAGTAGAGTATCAAAACTTTAAATTAGGTTAGCAAGATTCACAGAGCATAATGCATGTCCAATTGAAAAGTATCTATAATAGGACATCCCTATTCTAGCAGAATTTATCACATCCATCAAATCAGGGCTACTGTCTGACTGCATTTAATCTGTCCTTGAAACAATGGGAGATCTACAAGAAAGTCATACAACTGGATAAAAGTTAATTACTGAAGTGGAAAATTAAACCTATGCTTTATATTGAAAACATATGACTAACACTCTTGAAATGGGTAATTGTTCACTTCAATTAAAACATTTCTGTCTAACATAACTCTGTTTATGATGGCAGTAATGACATTTTCAAGTAAGAATTGCAGGGTCGTGGTTTGGTGGGGTTTTTTGTGTTGTTTTTTGGTTTTTGGGGTTTTTTTTTCAGATCGAATGGCAAAACTCGAGCATAAGCAAACCTGTCAGGCACCGTAAAAAATGTAAGTTTTAATTGTTACTATATGTATAGTTATAGATAACTGTTAGTCTAGTAACCAAGCCCAGTTATGTTCAGACTTCTAACTCATCTGAAATACAAAAGAGTAGAGCTGCTCTTTCCTAATTCCCAAGCTGACAGTTGAAATCTTTTTCCTTACTTGACCGAAGATCAAGAAATCCAGAAACAAAATTAGAATATACATATACATACTTTTTTAAAAAAATCAAGTCTTTCCAATAGGAGCAGTCAATGAGATCTTATTGCTTTCTGGGGTATGAAGTTTTCTGTACTGTGCTGAAAAGTTAAATATTGAAAGCTTACACCAGCATTACAAATTTTATGCTCAAAATTCTGGTTTAAATTCTATTTTATACTTTAAGAGTATGAATATAGTGGCCATTGTTGTTATAAATCTTACTGGATAATCTAGACAAATTAGTAAAATATTATTGGGTAAAATATCAAAATCAATAATAGCTGTAATATAAAATAAGGCATTTTGTAAAAAGAAAATATTCAAATACCATTACTTCAGATGGGGAAAAAAAATGTTAAAATCACAGAAAACTATGAGAAATATCAGAGAACAGAAATATTTTCAGGTAAGAATTTCTCACTGAGAGAAGGCAACTCTCAGCAAGGAATACCTTCTGAAGCCTCAGCTACACAACTCAATAACCACATATAAAACGCATTAATCTGAAGTATGTACCAAGTGGAAATGTATGAAAACCTACACATTTTATATTCAGGCCTTCAAGTGCATTAATATTTATACATTAATATATATATATTTATATATATATTTATATATTTTAAATCAAAATCAATCATTTGAAAGCTTTAAGTTTGTCACAGGATCCTAAACCAGAAAGACGGAAAAAAACAACTCTTGTGATGAAATCTGTCTAGCTGACATCACCTAATGAAATACACAACCTACTTTGGATTTATATTATTTGCAATAACTAAAAAGAGTGATTATTTTTTACACAGCAAGTGACCTAAAATAGATGTAAATAACTATGAGGAAAATATTGTTTACTTCTAATACTTGCAAAGATTAACTTATGTTGAAAAAATACATTTTTCATCCTTTTGGGATTAGTTTTGTTCTTCAGTAAGTTAAATACCTATTGTCTTTTATTAATAACTCTTTTCTCCTTAATTTGATCAATTTGTCACCATTCAAGGCTGTGTAGGATTGTTGAATAAGAGGTAAGCAGGGTCAGATTAATTTAAATAATAACAAAGAGAAAAAAAGCCCCAACTTCAAACCCCAAATTCCATTCTCCTGAAAAAGCAGAAATGAAGCACAGATATCCCTCTTCAAAATCCCATAAGTCTACCAGCAGTGAGTGTTGCAAAGGACTTATGTCTGATCCTTTCTGTTGCCTGGTTGCTTTTCACAAACCGTGCAACAAGTGCTGTGTTTCATCATATGGCATTCAGTGTGGTGCCAAAGCTGGCAAGTCCTGCTCCATTCCTTTTCCTAACTCTAGCAATGTGCTCCTGCCACTTACCTTGGGTCAAACCTAATGAATTTGTTCGACAAGGGAGGTCAATTTAAAACTAACTCACTGAAGCACTGAATTGCTTTGTTATAGGAATACACTCAACTGGCTTATTCTAAAGCCACAAAAGCCACTAAATCTGAGGCTAACAGACGGAAGAAACAGGTGCAAAAGGTAACAGCAAAAAAAGAGAGAACGGGATTACCCCTTTTAGCAACAATTTGCAGTTTTACTATGGCAGTTGAAACACAAAGCTGATGTCTTAAGAGGTAGCTCCACAATAACTGAAGTCGTTCTAAATTGAGGCTGCTCTTCCACTGACCCTAGCACCAAGGCAATCATGTGGGGCTGATAAAGTTAAGAAAAAATACCTCAGAACAGTCATTATTGTTCAGGTGCTTCAGCTCTTCATGAATTGGTTCACTGAGACCTTACAGGAGTGCTACTGCAGGCAGAAAAACAACAATAAACTGCAGCAACCACAACTTTGGTCTTAAATCACTGTGGATGTGATTCCTTGACCTCATTTAGCTCTTTCGTTAACTCGAAAACAGGGAAACATCTCATGATTTAGCTGTGCCTTGGGCATAAAGCCTACTGCCTTGGTGCATTACTTCTCTTTTTTTGTTACCACCTAAGACAGACAAATAGGTTCAAGCTAAATAGAGTGCCAAGCCTCTTCCTGTGCTCAAAGAACCGAGGCTAGATCATCTTTGGATCAAAGTCAATAGCTATTATTTTGTTATAAATAGTACATACTATCCAGCATATTAATGAGTAACCAGAATATTAGATCTACCACAATTTTATGCATGGTAAATTCTACCTGAAGAAACAGGTGGAATTGTTTTGAACTTCCCTTGAACCTCTTTACCCTCACAAGTACTCAAAAATAAAGAATTCAGCAGGAACAAAAGAACATAACTTAGCAATGAGATTTGTCATGACAAGATAAACCTTTAGGGGGTGAGCTGTCACTCCTTACACCAGTTTATATGAGAAGGTCTTGTTCCTTCCTCTTCGCTGTTTACCATCATCCCTGCTCTTACCTGAATACTTTGATCACTTACCTTGCACTGACAGAGAAGTTCACCAGACACCTTTCTGAGCAGGAAAGGAATCAAGAAGGAACAAGACTCACCCTTTCAGCATAATTAAGCTTTACTATACAAAGTATACTTTGCTGTGCCTTTAGAAGACTGTACTCTCAAACAGCAAGCTTTATAGCAGAACCGAAACAAATAAAAACAATGCTTAAATTTAAAAAAACCCCAACATTGTAAACTATTCTTCCATACACAAGAAGCCACTCTCTATTCATTTTACATCTTTGCAAAGCAATCGGATCAAATTCTACTGCCATCTGAGAAAACATTCCTTAGTGGCCTAAGCAAATCTCATGAAAACTTCAGTTATTTTGTAACAGGAAATGGGAGAATGCTAATGGGCTTATCTAAAATACAAAAAAGATGGATGTCCAGGTGTAAAGAAAAAAAGTACTAAATGTGGTTAGCTATAGACAGTCAGTATAATTTGATATATCAAGCATCAGAGTTACATGACACTTCATGGCTTTCATAGCCAGAGAAACTAAAGCTACACACTGATTCTAAATGCTGGAGATTAAAGTAATGGAAAGAAATAAAAAAATTATGATCTGAGACTAGTGACTTCTTAAGCATTGAAAACATATTCTTTAATATAATGTACCCTAAATGTATTAAATGCAAAATTGCATTCAATTCGTAATAGTTTAACAAATGCAGTGTTTAGAACATTTTCACACTAGTTTCTTGCTTTTACCCCAACACTTTTCCTTCACTTTGCCCATGCAATCTTAAACACAACAGGAACATGTGAACAAGGTCTGACAGCATGCAAAATTAGAACTAACTAACATTTTGAAAGACAGCATCCTGAAAACTCTTCTGTGTAAACCCTAATTATGCTGATGATGAGTACAAATCAGACAGAAATCACCTGCAGATAACTGATAACCTCAGTTATCAGTTGAAGAGAAACTCCCACGTGGAAGTACACACAATCTCGTGTCAGTACCATTTCCAAATTCTATAGTAGAAAGAAGTGAGGTTTTGATCTCAGAGTGGAGCTCTAGTATACCCCATCCTCCTGTTTGAGCAATCTGCAGTGCCACTACAATGCTTTGTTCCTGTAAGCACTGTTTGTAGTACCCTGGGACCCTGAAAAAAAAAGTGTCTTTGTTACTGAAGAATGAAAACTTAGATGCAGGGAAGCTTGGTCTTTAGAATATTTTAAAAGACAAAAATACTCTAAGTTCTTAGCATATGCAGATTACTTAAATGTATAAATAGGCCATTGGGAAGAAGTCAGAAAACTACAAGTGTAGGCACAGTAGGACTTGGGTGGTTTTGGTTATTGTTTTCAACAGAAGGGTTTGCATCAGAAAAGACATTTTTCTAAACAGAAGAAAAATTCTCATGTTTTGGTGGAAAAAGCAGAAAATAGCTCTCATGATTTAATAATTTCATAAAGATGATCTATATCCAATGCATTATATCTACTTGTCTTAGTTCTTAGTTCAAAAATTACTATTTTTGGCTATTTCAGGTTTCTTGTATTACATTTAAAAATCATTCCTGAGAATAGGTGTTTCAACTCTTATGACACATATTTATCAAACCTATTCATGGAAATTCTCCATCTGTTCTGAAATGAGTAAGAATGTTATTATAATTGTTTTAGATCTATATGAAGACAAATGACAGACCAACTGCAGTAATGGAATTTTTAATGAAATGTGCAAGTTTCTGGCTGATTGGGCATACTGCTGTGATCTAAAGACTAACTGTTTGAAAAAGATGAAAATTCCTTAGATCTGTCTTTACCTTCCAGGTAGAATTATTCTGTTCTGTATCAATCTGCAAATGTTTACATTCAGAAAAGTCATCTGTTGTAAGCAGATGTACTCTCCTGCATAAATGCTTTGTCCTTTCTGTAAGCCTAGAGGTGTCTGAATTTATAAAATACTTAATAAAAGATAATCTGTCCCTAAAAATATACTCTAACCTTAGGGTAGACTTTCTGATATAATCAGATATTTTATTCTGTATCTCATACAGACTCTATTAATTTTAAGTATTCTTACTTAATGGAATAACGAAAGTTATCTCTACATTAGAAAACTGGGGCCTGATCTTCAAAAGAACTCGTTTTGGTACCTAAATGGCAAGACTTTGCAAAGTATTTAGTATTTTGTAGCTTATATGAACAAACAGAAACAAACAGAAACTGACCCACACGTTTGCTACCGAAGTGAGTATGACGCATTTCCTTTCACAAATTGACCTCTAATACTCTAATCTCCAGGTCTAAATCTTTCTAAAAGAATTAAGCTGAAAAATAAAACCAGAAGTACTCACTCAACTGTGAGTTGCTTCATTTTCTATTATTTTTTTAGCTATTGATAAATGAACACTGTGTAAAAGAAGGGGTGAGGAGTGGAGAAGGGCTGAAAGGCATTCTTCCTGAACATTTAGTTTCCAAACTGAGTTGTGCCAAATAATCAGCAGCATACCTATGGCTAACACAATTAGGATCAGAAATTAAGCAGATACCAGAGGATAAAATGTGTTACTTTTGTTCCTTTTTCTCTTAAAAAAACCCCGAAACAAAACCCAAACAAAAAACCAAGCTATTTTAAGAACACCCAGTTAAAATCACAGAATAGCAAAGTTCTCATTTCAAATATTTCTTTTCACTCTAAGTTAGTCTTTTAAGTGCAAAGCCTTTTAATTAAATTATTATACTTCCTTATATTTAGATCTTTTTGCAGCTGAGACGACTGCGGTTTAGTGTCTCATCTGGTGCTGACCTTACACAAGACAATCGCCAAAAGAAGCTCATTTCACGTCAACTAACATGTTGCTGCATTGTACACATGTAAGCCCTGCTTACACAACACCTATTCATATACTTAATTCCCATACACAGAGGGTTCCATTGAAGCCACATGGTCACACAGCATCATAAGATGGATGGAGGTTCAGTGTCAGCCAAAGAGAGTAACCAAGTGTTTGCTATCCTATGTATATTAAAGACATAACTGACTCTGATCTCATAAACCACAGACTGACAAGTGTACGTTCAGGACTAATTCTATACATAATATTTTTGCTACTTAATTTGGAGAAAAAAGAAATCCATATTCAATGTTATTTTAGCCATCTATTTTCTACAGCATTCTGTCATTCCTGCATGCACACCAATTAGCTAACTTGCCTGCTCTTCAAAAACATTTAAGGAATGTTAGACTAGTCTGGTCCCAATACAGTCAACAGCAAAATTCCCTTTAGTCAGAGAGAATCTCATCCACTGTCTCATCCACTGAAAGAAGCTGCCATGCCATCCTTGTAAAAGCAAAAATAAAAATTTGCCCATTACTCAATCAATATGGTTTACAGCTTACTGTTTATCAGGCTGGAAAACCTCGGTGGTTCGGAGCTGATGCACACCTGCTTTTATATGTGATATCTTCTGGCACAGATGAGAGAGACAGAAGCAGTAGTGTCTTAAGATGAAGACAGATTTATCTGAACTTCACAGACAGATCCCCACAATATATAAGTGAACCTCCCTTCAGAACATACACAACAAACAGGTTAATTTAGAACACATTAACAATAATCTATATACAGCTAAGGTTACATCCACACCTTCTTTCTGAAACCTCTTCCAAAACTTTAAACTTAAGTATTCTAGGCCTTCTCTCTGCCTTGAGTAAAAACAACAGGGGAGAAAAACAATTACGCATTGGCTTTCAAAAAAAGAAAAATAAGGTAATTTTACATCCTTAAAAGGATGTAAAATTGGTAGTGGTAGTAGGAATTGCCAATAAAATTTTCAATCAACTTCAGAAATATAACTGAGCCTTTGCCTTCTTAACCAGTATTGTCAGCTAAGCAGTCTTCTGACACTTAAGCACCTAAAAACTAGCAGGAGGCCAAGGTCCCTTTCAAAACCTTTGACATGGAGGTAATTCAACTGACTTCATTTAATTTGATCCTGTCATAGACTGTTAAGACCAAGTCTCACATAAGGTGTTTATACTTGTCCAAGGAACATACGACAATAACATTTGTTCATGCCTCTGCACACTTCTGTATTAGATTATGTATATCAATCAGTCCCAGCTTTTAAAAGCTACAAACATCACACAGTCCTTACAGCTGTTAACTTTTCCGGCCATAAGCTTTAGCAATAGCAGAATTTACTCTGATGTAACACAGAATGTTATCACACTTTTGGTAGTGAGTCTTTTAATGCAAGCCTGTTTTTCTATAACAATTTCAAATTCACAGCCTGACTGCTTGTGCTCGAAAGTCAGGGGGCAATATTCTTTTAACCGTAAGACTTGAGCTCTTTCTACTTAAGTGCCTGCTGTCTCATGAGATCCATTTTAATTTATTACTTTCCAAAAAACCAACTAACCAACCAACCAACCAAAAAAAAACAACCCTCCCCTCCCCCCAACAACAAACCAATGAAGCTCTTCTTGAGAGGTTATTCAGCTTATCCCTCAGCTTCAAAGCAGAATTAACCATATTTAAACCATTCCTAACATATGTTTGTCTAACCCATTTTTGAATGTCACCACTAGTGGAGATTGCAATGTTTCCCCAGGCATTAAACCCTTTAAAAGATTTTTTTTTTTTAATGTAAATGTTTACTGCTGTAATTTAAGCTCATTGCTTCTTGCACTTTTCATAGTAGACCTGAAGAAAATTTACTTTCTTCACATTTTACACTTTTGAACTCTTATTACGTTTTGTACGTTCTTATCAACCCCAATTTAATCTAGAAAAAAAGTGAACACAATTTTAGATAAGAAAACATAGCACAACTAATATATTTAGAAAAAAACGTAGATCCTATTTTGGACCTACTATCTTTATATCTATGATCATATACAGTAAAACATTTTAACAATGGTCATTTATCATGTTCCTCAAGAGAACCAATAAAATGCAATGAATACACATCCTCTGATGTTGCACAGGTACAAAATGTATAGTTTGTTTACAAACTAATATTACTGAATGTAAAATGAAGCAACATTTTAAAAAAATATATTGGTAAAGGTCCGAAGTTTACATTTTCTAAAATATTAAGTTCATGTTTTATTTACAGACCAGCGTTCAAACAATTACTGGCATTTTAAGATAACTGTTTAACCTGATGAGTACATGAATAAAACGAAGCTGTAAAAAAAAACCTCAACCAAACAAAAAAAAAACCCAATGATAGAAGTTCCATATAACAGTTCCAAAAACACTTTATAAATTTCTTTTTAGAAGAGCAAGATGTGATGTACCACACAGTAACTTACCAGAAACTGATCTAACACTTCCATATGCTATAGGTATTGCAAGTGACCAATGTTACTACAATGTGCCCAAGAGTGTGGGTTTTTGCCCATTCCAACTTCAAATGAAGTTTTCACAACAGTTGTAGTATTTACAAATTTAAAATAAAGGCTCAATATCCCTTTGGATTACATTACCACTGTTATTGTGTCTTCTCTTGCTGACTACACACAGGAGACTGCAATCCAAAGACAACTTATTTTGTTGACTCTGTGAGTTAACTATTAAATTAGCAGCATGTACCCCAGCTTATCTTAAAAAAGAAAATAGGCGAGACTAAGCAACTGACTAATAGCGAACACTGACTCTGGATCAATTACAACTGAATTCACTCACTGAAGTGTCTCTATTGCTGAGAGGTGGTGAGTTAGAAGGTGGAAGCTTTTAAACTTGAACAGGACCTATGAGCTGGTACGACAAGCCATGACACAAACCCCAGTTGAACACTGTGGGCAGGTATGTGACAGCCTGTGGCTGTGCTCTGCAGCTCCAGGAGTCTGGCAGTGACAGGTCAGTTGCCAGTGCAGCTAAACCTCCTGTGCTCCCAGAAACACTCCTTTACCTTCACTGTGCTAGGTTAGGTGAACTGAAAGCTGCATAATAAAAAGCACAGCCTCAGGCTGTATTAGCTTAAACTGATTTCTACTGGGTTTGAGTAAGGAGCACGTCTCATCCATGCTGCACCCTTTTTCCTTTGTAGCCCAGTCCCATCTCCAGGGCCCTATATAAGAGTGAACACAAAAACAAATGAGGCAGACTTTTTTACCCACTGAAGGGATTGGTGAATGCCATGACGCTGCTGCTTTGCCAGCCAGAATCACTGTGAATAATGTAGTTTTTTCAAGAAATCAAGTATTTCATTAAACTTGCCACCTTGATTAAAGTAAGAGGGTATCTGGGGGAATGGAATAAGAAGCAATTTCATTCTGATCACCATCCCACTTACACTCTACTGTACCTACCTACATTAAGTGAAAAAAGGAGGAATTAAAAAGCTTAGGGAATCAATGTCTGTTTCTAAAAAAATTATAACAGCTTCAGAATTATGAAAACCAAGTATTTCCTTTCCATGTTTGTGATTTTTGAGATTTCAGCACTTTCAAACTTACTGATTCTCACTGATTGCAATGTTTATGTTGTATGCAGTATTCCATACTGAATGAAATAAGTATCAGCCAGCAATTATCCCTGTTTTATAGAGAACTCGATCACACTCTCAAATTAAAGCAGGTATTAGTGCATTATACTGCTAATGGCAACAAAATTGCTTCACATTCTAAGAATACCCATCTCTGAAATGTTTTAAAATACCTAACCAAGTGATGCTATGTATTCCTATGTAACATTCAATTCTTTAAAAATATGATTTCTTGAAAAAATTCTCAGTCTAAACGTATATCAACACTAGATCTTGTTCATTTTCATTTCTTATATTATTTCTGATAAAGTTTCTGCTTTAGATCTTAACTACAAGCTATAGTTTCTAATTGCTGCTCTGCTTCTGCAGCCATGGCTGCTGCCTGTAACTGTTCTGTTTCACTCTGGATGGAATTGGCTGTAGTAACTTGTTTTCTTTCACTGTGCATATTGTTCTCATGCCTTTTTAGGTCAGATGCCTTAGCAAATGCTTTAGTGCAGGAACTGCAGACAAAAGGTTTCTCTCCTCGGTGTCTTCTTTCATGGTCCTTGAGATGGGACTTGTGCTTGAAAGCCTTATCACACATATGGCATGCAAATGGCCTCTCATTACTGTGAACTCTTTCATGCTTTTTTAGATCTGGTGCGCGAATAAAAGACTTTCCACACACCTCGCAACTGTAAGGCTTGTAGCCTGTGTGTATTTTCAAGTGCTCTTTCAAATGAGCTTGCGTGGTAAAGCCCTTTGTACACATTTCACAAACAAACGGCCTATCAGCAGTGTGTAACTTTTCATGTTTTCTCAATCGCGCTTCGTCAGAAAAGGTCTTGCCACAAGCCTGACATACAATATGTTCCCTGTGACCATAAAGTAAGTATTCAAACTTCATATCCCCGGCTGCTGTGGTCCAGCCAGGTGTCTGTTCATCTTTCACTTCACTTATGCCATCGTTAAATGTCAAAGCCTGAGGGGTCTGAGATCCTAAGTCTTTAGATTCAGTCGTTTCCATAGGCTCTACTTCTTGGCCATAGCAGTTTACTTTTCGAACTTCTTCACTTCCCAACTCTTTCAGAATTGCCTCTTGCACTCTCAGGGTAGTTGTTGGTGACTTTCCATCTTCCTGACTTGGAGGAGTTCCTTCCACTGTCACATCTGATGGACTATCATCATGATCTCCAATTTCTTCCACCTCATCATCTTGTGTATCATTGGGTTCTCCCATAGGACGGTTTATTTTTAGACAGTACTTGCTCTTGGACTGTGTGTTGTCTTCAGGACTAGAAACATCACGTTTTTGGGAGCAGAGTTTATCAAGAAATCGAATACCGAGGATCTGGCCTGAAGACATCATCAAATTTACATCCTCTTTCTTAACAGATATCTTTGCAGTATACATGTAATTGAGAACTTCCTCAAAAATATCAGAACGAAGAAAATCTATTTCTATTACTGATGAACTATCAACTTCCAGTTTTTTGAAAAGCTTTTTGAAGTAGGTACTGCAGGCAGCAAGCACACACCTATGGGCTCTGAACTTGACATCTTCAACCACAATAGCTATGTCACAAAATTCTCCTTCCAAACGTTGTTCATTCAATGTTTTCAGGAACACAGTTTTGTGATCGTCGTCATTATACTTAATGGTTTCAGACATACTGATGAAAAACTCCTGTAAAATAACAAGGGAAAGTTTCGTAATTTTTATAAAGCAGTCTGAGTCATAAAATCCCAACAGACGAAACTATTTACATACTAAAAAAATTGTCAAATAATTTTTTTTCTTAATATGATCAGAAAAAGCTTTTAGATTATACAAGCATTACTCTGAAACTTATTTTAAAATTGTAAATACATAAAGGTCTTTCCTTTTCACTTTACAATTACTCAGTTTTATTTATTGATTCAGTTATACAAAACTGGAAACCTTCTCTGTGAAACTGCAATTCTCAGTAAATGTATGATCCAACTCTTAAGTAATTCTTACAGCTAAAGAAAACGTTAATACTAAAAATGTGTAAGAAATACTCTGTGTCAGCACAACAAACTAAATATGAAATATCAAATATAAGCCTTACCATGAACAACGTGGGAAATTTTCTGAGCAAATGATTATTAAATATTTGACAGATTAGCCCTCAGACTGGGCCACCTTCAGCCTGAAAGACAGGAAGATAATAACATTTCAAGAAATTATAAGATCTATTTCAAAAATTATTTTAAATTTGTATGTTAAAACACAGCACTCTCAATTATTTTATGTTAGACAAAATGCACTGTTAAAATACTCAGTTATTTTTCAGTGGTACTACAGTTCTACTGCATAAACTGATCTGATAATGTTGATATAAATCACGTGTTTACTTTCCTCTGGCTACTGCACTTCCCTGGCTCCACTTTCCTGCTACTTACTTCGCGCTACACCTAAAAGTCTGAAAAACCTCCAGAGGAATCACTACAGTCAACCCAGTAACCAACCCATCAAGAAGCTGATTAGTCTTCTGCTGAACCAGAGATTCGAGCAACCCTAGCAGAGGGTCTGGCAAGCAGATCGGGCATCCCAAAGGACAGCAGACTGTGCTATGGGCGGATGAGCATCAAGGACCAGGGAAAGAGACACCAATGTACCAGATCTCCAAACAATGGAGATATCCGAAGAGCAGAAGCATAATGCCAGACACATAATTCAAATTATTCAATCCCAATCGCTGGCATCTCATTGTGACAGAAAAAGGAAACATAGCAGAGAGGAGGGAAATTTAATAATGGTTCAGAACAAATCCTCTATCACCTGGCACAGAACTGCTGGGAACTTCTTTCCTAAATTCTATGACATTCTACAACAGGTATGATGAGAGGTATGCAACTTCCACTCTTGGTGCCGTGTGTTTCACATGGTATGGGAATGTTTGACTCACTACAAATACCTTCACAGGCATCTCAGCTACACCGTCCCTCGCTACCAAAAAAAAAAAAAAGGAATACCACAAAAGAAAACCAAGAAACACTCTTGTGTCTTGTGTATTTTTCTGGGCTCTCTGAGTCTGCTGGCCCAGGAAAACGTTATCAATCCAGCACCAAAGAGGGCAAGACAACCACTATTTCAAGAGGCTATGTTTGGAGCCCTTTGTAAGCTGGGAAAAATGCTTTCTTTTCAAACAAGAGGCAAAACGTCACTGCTAATAATCTAGCAGCAACTGCACCCTGTTCTGTTAAAAAATATGGAATTTTACTGCAGTTCTGTTGACATTTACTGAGGGAGAATTAATTACTGAGGTAATTGTCTGAATTAATTCTGATTTATTCCTTCACACACTTTTTACACTGCCGCTACCACCGCCGGGACGTGGGGAGGTGTGTCCGGGGCTGTGCCTGCTCGGGACGCGCTCGGTGCCTGCCCACGCCGGTTCCGGCGGCTGCTGTGCCCGTGGCCGCGGAGGCGCACGCCGCTCCACGCACCCGCCGGCGGGGACGCGGCGCGGGCGGGTTCCCGGCGGGGACCAGCCCAGCTCCTGCTGCGCCGCCCGCGCTCCCGGACCGGCGTCGGGGGCGCCCGCGAGCGGCAGCGGCTGCTCTCCGGAGCGAGCCCGGCGCTCCCGCCGCGCCGCCTCACGGGGCTGCGCAAGGACGGCGCCCCGCTCGCTCCCTCCCTCCCTCCCTCCCTCCCTCCCTCGCTCCAACGGCTCCCGCGCGGCTCCCGCCGCCTGGATGCGGCGCCCCTTTGTTGCGGTGGCCGCTGCCGCGCGCGGGGCCCGCGCGCCACAGGGTGCGCATCCATCGCTGGACGCGTCCTCGTCCTTCTCCTCCTCCTCCTCCTTTCCCTCTCCCTCCCATCGCCTGCGGGAGGCAGGCGCGCGAAGGCTCCGAGGCTGCAGGCGGCGGGCGCGCCCGCGGCGCCGCCATCTCACCCAGCGCGCGCTGCCGGGGCTGTAACGGTGGCGGCGGCGGCGGCGAGCGGGGGAGGGACGGGAGGGAGGAGGAGGAGGCGGAGGGAGGGAGGGAGAGGGCGCGCGAGGGAGAGCGCGCGCGCGCAGCGCAGCGCCGGCCCGGCCGCCGCGCGGGAGCAGGGAGGGGGGGGGGAACCGGGAGAGGGCTCGCGCTTACCTGCCGCCCGCGCGCGCGCGCGGAGCCGCGCTTCCCGGGGGAGCGCGGGGGGGCTCCGCTGCCGCCGCCGCCGCCGCGCGGGAGGGGCACGGGGAAAAGGGAAGGGAGGGAGGGAATGGGGGGAGGGGGAATTTGGGGAGGGGGCTTCGGGGGGGGGGGCCTGCGCGCGTCTCTCCGGCCGTCACCGCCGCCTCCTGCACGAGCACTCCAGTGCGCGCGCGCGCGCGCCGGGGGCGGGGGGGTGGGGGTGCGTGCATGCGCGGTGCGAGCAGAGGGCGCGCCTGTGCCCGGGGAGCGCGGAGGAGGAGGAGGCGGGGGCGAAGGCGAGGGGGGAACGGCGCGCCGCGGCCCCTATCGCCCTCCTCCCCCACCTCTGGGGGGCGCGCACCGCGGGGGCGCGCGGGGCGCAGCCGTTCCCTCCCCGCCGCGGGCACCCGCCCCGCCGCGCCTGCGCCAGCCGCGTGTGCGAGCCCGGGGCGCGGCCATCGCCTCCCTGCCCCGGCAGGCGGCGCACGGCCGCGAGCGCGGCGCGGGCTCGGCCCCGAGCCGGGAGCAGCGGGAGCGGCGCGGCCGGTGGGCGGCGCTCGGGGGCGCGCCCGCGCGTCACCGCGGAGGGGCGGCGGGAGCGGGAGAAGCTGCGGGAGCTGGAAGTAGATGGACTAGCTGGAAGTAGATGAACTTCAAGGTCACTTCCCACCCAAACCATTCTATGATTCTGTGAAATCTTTTAAGTATTTCTGAATCCCGTACAAGAATTCTCTCCAGCGTGGAAGAAGCTTCCCTTTTACAGTTTCACGACGTGCTAATTCTTTCTTCGACAGTGCCTAAAACACTCCTGCAATAAACTTCTTACTCCTGAGAAACACGTAGCTGCTGTTCTATCACACTGAGCAGCAAATCGCACCATTTCGTTACACTCTCCCTTCCTGCTCTATCTGTACAGTGCCTGGTGCAGTGTGGACATGCCTAATTTCTAGGGCCGGGTTCTGCTGTAATGTAAGTAATCAGAATTAAACTACAAGTGGAAAAAAAAAATAGGATCTTATGAAAGGTATGGCTATCCATTTTTTATTACTGCTTTTCCTGTGTCATAGGCTACTGCTGAATGTGTATTTTTGCCTGTTTCAAATTGTATCATTAGTAGCTCCCACTGAGATACTGTAGTAGAGGAAGCCCACCTTCAATATCCAGACTAACTATGCATTGTGGAGAAGAAAAAATTAAGCATTGTCGCTGTCTAACTGTGTGTGGTGTGTTGAGCCTGGCTGGATCTCTGGTGCCCACCAAAGCTGCTCTATCACTCCCCTCCTCAGCTGGACAGGGGAGAGAAAATATATTGAAAGGCTCATAGGCCTAGACAAGGGCAGGGAGAGATCACTCACTAATTATTGTCACAGGCAAAACAGACTCAACTTCGGGAAATTATTTTAATTTATTATAAATCAAGTCAGAGCAGGGTAATAAGAAATAAAAACTAAACCTTAAAACGGCTTTCCCACACCTCTCCCTTCTTCACGGGCTTAACTTCACTCCCAAATTCTCTTTCTTCTGCTCCCTGCCAGCAGCACAGGGAGGTGGGAGATGGGGGCTTTGGTCAGTTCATCACACATTGTCCTGCTGCTCCTTCCTCCTCAGGTATAGGATTCCTCACACTCTTCCCATGCTCCAGCGTGGGATCCCTCCCACAGGAAACAACCCTCCATGAACTTCTTCAACACGAGTCCTTTCCACAGGCTGAGTTCTTTGCAAAGTGTTCCAATGTGGTACCCTTCCACGGGGGGCAGTCCTTCAGGCACAGACAGCTCCAATATGGGTCCTCCACAGGGTCACAAGTCCTGCCAGCAAACCTGCTCCAACATGGGCTCCTCTATCCATGGCCCCACAACTCCTGCCAAGAGCCTACTTCAGCATAGGTTTCCCACAGGGTCACAGCTTCCCTTGGGCTTCCACCTGCTCTAGTGTGGGACTCTCCATGGGCTGCAAGGGGATGTCTGCTCCACTGTAGACCTCTATGGGCTGCAGGGGGACAGCCTGACTCACCATGGTCTGCACCATGGGCTACAGGGGAATCTCAGCTCCAGTGCCAGGAGGACCTTCTTCCCCTCCTTCTTCACTGACCTTGGTACTTCTTTCCACATATTCTTTCCACATATTCTTTCCACATATTCTTTCCACAGGGCTGCTTCTTTCACATATTCTTCCTCCTATCTCTTCTGTTTCACAGTTCCCCCTCCCTCCTTAATTACATTATTCTCAGAGGCACTACCACCATCGCTGATGGGCTCAGCCTTGGCCAGCAGTGGGTCTGTCTTGGAGTTTCCTGGCATTGGCTCTGTCAGATACAGGGGTAGCTTCTAGCAGCTTCTCACAGAAGCCACCCTTATGTCCCCTCCAGCGTCAAAATCTCACCACACAAACCCAATACACTGTGTCATATTTTTCATTGCATATGAATGTTGCAATGGTTTTGGAAATAAAAAACAAAAGGCAAAGATCACAGAAATTCTGGCTAAAGAGACCTGGGCTTGAAAATATGTACTATTGATGGTGAAGCATAAGAATAAAAAACCTCACATCTCCACTAGCATGTCAGTTGCCAAAAAACAAGTATTTTTTCAATTTACTGGAAGATACCCTTCTGCAGAGAAGGTGTTTGGATCATGTATCTGATTGAAACACTCTTCCTATGAAATTACACTGTGCCTATCTAACACAGATTAGTAATCAGGCTTTGAAGTAATTTTGCTGTTTTCCTATCTGATGAACTAGACTGTAGATGCTGTGAATATATTGAACCAACAGGCTGTTTCCAGATTGTTTGGATTTCAGGGATATCTGTAAGCGAAAAGAACCCTTTGTAGGATGAGCTTGTTTTGTTTAGAAAATTGTGTGACAGGAGTGAAGAATGACAAGTGCCACTCTCTGTAATCATGTGTGAGGCATTGGAGGTGGCAAGCAGGGAAGACTGAAGGTTTGCATCTAGTGTGTTTGAAGTGGTGACTGATTTAAAATATATATTAAGTATCACTGGGTTCTCCTCTATTTGAGATGGTAAGGTTTATATTGTCTGTATGAGTTACAAGTGGCAATAGAAATATGATATTATGGCCAGTTGAAATTGTATCTTGTTCTTGCAGAAATGGTCATCATACAAGGACATAGATTTCCCATGTTCATTTTTCATGGGTCAGGCTTCTAGTCAGGCCAAATTGACAAAAGAAAGTGGAGGTACAAATTGTCCAATATTTGTGAAAGGGTATCAGACTCTATTAACATATTTCCACGTCAGCAATGACGGTCTATCTAAGCCTCCTGAGAGTGTAAGTGAAAGTGCTAGAACAGAGGAGCAAAGTCAGGGAGCAGATGCTCCTTGCAGTGTGCGTTTCCCATAGCAACCTGGCAGATTTCCCAGCAGGAATTTGCGTATGAGTTAGTCATGTTTTTGCATCACTTACTCTCTTCTATATTTTCAAGCATCCCCACAAAAGAGGAAATAGTAGAGACAAATGGGGAGCAGCAGAGCATAGATGATGGAGGTTGGTGGCACAACCCCTGGCTAAGCTGTATGAACAGAGATGGTGAGAGGCCATGTCACCCTCCAAATGACTGAACAGTGCTTACAGTTTGCACCTATGCCCAAAGGGGCACAAGTCCTTTCGAGAGAACTTGATCCAAAAAAACTTACTTAATACTCTTGTATTCTAAGTAGAAGAGCATTTTAATTACATACTTACCAATTAATTCTCGTACACATTGTGACATGTTTATTTATCTACAGTCATGTATATTAACACATGGTGATACACATTTCTCAAAAGTTGTGGTAGGTAAAAAGATGTGGCCATGTGAACACAGCAGTTCATACTCTGTGCATGCACAAGGCATCCCAAATTCTAGTCAGGTCTAGCTGTAGCTTATATAGTTACACACACCTCATTACTGTCCCTGTTAATGATCTCTCTGTCTCTGTGCCCTGTCCCCAGCCCACCTACACCTTTTATGGGGTATATATTTCTTAATGTTTTGGGATTCGCACTCTATTTCTTCATCAATTTTATCTATTTCTTCCCTTTATCCTCCTCATCCTCTAATTTTTCCTTATTTTTCTTTCTCTTTCACTGTCAATTACCTTACTCTAGGCCCAATTCTTGGCTTTGTCTGACATACTATTTGACTGGAACCATATGGATAGCGAGTGAAGAAGGATGGATGCCACACTTTCCAATGCCGAGTACCAGAAGAATATCACGAAACTTCACTTCCTCTCTCATGGTGTTCTCTCCATATTTCCTTACTCTTGTGTAATTATCTTCCTTCCTTATTCCCTTGTGATGCTGTACTCTGGTGCTGAAGCTGAGAAGTGCTACAGGCTTTAGGGAGTAGCAATGTCTACTGTCATTCACAGCACCCAATGGAAAGAGTACACTGAGCACGTATGAGAGGTCCCAGAGGATCATGCATCCTAGGTAAAGATGGTATCAAATGGACAAACCCCTAAAATGACACAGTCTTACCTGTCTATTTCTAGACCTTTAAGATGGTAATGTATAGAAGGCATTTTTGGGAAATAGTTAATGTTCTCTACATGAGAGCAGTCTCTGTACTTGATTCCTTCTTGTACTGCAGACCTGCTAACATTTATGATCACACTGCTAAGAAACAACTGGTCCACAAGAATATAACAGCTTCCACATGCTGGATCTATCAAAAAAGAAAAAAATCCTCATTCACAGATCAGGTGTATTTTTGATTTACAGAATACATATGCAGCCTGGTTCTATATGATGGTTTTAGTTTCAGCCGTGTTTCATGTGCATGGCAGAGTCTGTCAGTATGCAGTTAATAGGAGAGACTGCCATTCTGTGAATTATTTATGTGCTGTCCAGTTTGTTTGGGTAAGTAGGGCAGATATATTTTTTTGGGTGAATGATCTGCAGGTGTGAGAATGGACAGAGCAGAACAATTTAACTCTTCTTTGAGGTGGAGTTGTGGTTACCAAGTTATCATGGATCTTATTATGGCTATGTGGAGAGGATTTTTATTCACATGTGAATTTCATAGAATTGTTTAGTTTGGAAAAGACCTCTAAGATCTTTGAGTCCAACAGTTAAGTCAGCATGGCCAAGTCCACCACCAAACTATGCCTCTAAGTGCCACACCTACATGTCTTTTAAATACCTCCAGGGATGGTAATTCAACCAATTCTTTGGGCAGCCTGTTCCAATGTTTGACAACCCTTTCAGTGAAGACATTTTTCATAATAATAGAATCATTTGGACATGGCATAGTGTGCATTTTCTGAAAGGAGCCAAGCTTGCCAAATGTAAACAAGTACTGTTTACTGCAATGGATTTATTTTGTAAAAAAAGCTTTCCTCTTGTGTTTGAATATTGGAAACTGTTCCTCATAATTATGGATAGACTATAATTGAAAAATCAATTGTCTCACAGCTACAGCCCTCAGTCCCCTCCAACCTTATTCTTCATCAACCTTATATTTTGTTATTCCTGAAAGTTAGATGTTTATTGTTTATTGCAAAAACTACTCATTAAATTCCACATTACTATTTTTGTTATTTAATGCTGTGTAAAAAAGCTAAAAGCAATATCTAATTAGATTGTTGCATCTCACTGAATGACCAGTGTTCCTGCACTCATAAAGCTCACACAAAATGCCATTGGTAGAGAGGAATCAAGTTCCCCCGGTAGACAGCTTGACTGCTTCTAGGTGATACAGCTGCTTTCTTCACTGGCTCATTGCAGATGTTTATATATTTATAAGCAGTTAAGCATATTTTGGCATTCATATCATTAAAGAGAGGTGGCAAGTTTCATACAGTGAACAAGTCGTGTGGCTTTATGTGTGACATTTTATTTAAAGGTAGTCAGACTTTCTGCACATTTTGCTAAAGACCATAGATTTTCACATTTAAAAGTACACATTTTTGAATGGAGAACACTTTTACTGACTGTTTTAGTTTTTACATTTCAAGCCTTCATCAGCCCTTTCCTCCAAGGAGATCAGAAAGATTTTAGCCTGTTAACATCTGCATTTTCCATCTCACTACTGAATCTAAATATTCGTAGAAAGCATGGAAACTATTTTATGATAATGAAAATAGAATTCAGAAGTGATATCGTCTAACAGCTAAGTCATTAAAGGTCATTGGAATACCCATCACCAAAAAACCCCAAAGCCCACCATAACCACAGAAAGTCATTTGAGATGAACTGTACTCAGACTAGAAAAAAAAAGCTCAGTGCACTACTGAAACAATTAAATATAATTGATTGTAACCTGTTCAAGAATAAGAAATATTTAGATAATGAGAGAAGAATTTAATTAATTTTAAGGCAGTAAATTGGCCTAGAAAGCTAAAACAATTATCCTGATGTCATACAACATTAAGGAGCTAAAATTTGGCTTTTCAGTTTTCTCAGTTCCATGGACAAACACATCATCTTCATTACCAGTTATTAAAAGTGTAGAAAAAGAAAGAATAACTTTGGTATCAACTTACCTTCCCTGAACTGACAGTCTCTTTGGTTATATAAATGTGGCAATAGCTATCCAGGAAAAAGAATTAATTCTAATAGTCTGTAATGTCAGTTTCTCAAACTATCTTACTCCTAATGACAGGCATACATAAAGTAATAACAAACACAGAAAGAGAAATTGAAGTTCTTCTGGTGCTTACTTTTGCTTATAACCTTTTTCTTTCAGAAGAGCAAACCCCATACATTGCCTTCAGGCAACTCTGAGGTGCAACTCATGCAGTAGCAGTAAAACTGTTTTATATATCACTTTTTGCTGATGTTTTTGGCCACATGCTTATAGAAATGCTGCAGAAGATGGAATCTTATCTGTCAGCCTCAAATGCTTCTCAAGCTGAAGAGAGAGATGAAGAGAAACAAAGGGGGAAAAACTAAGATAAGAAAGGAAAATAATGCAGAAGTAGGAAGGTTGGAGTGGAACAGGTCTAGTAAAGGCAACAGTACTAGTGGAGTTCCCCTGGCTTGGGCTGGTTTGAACACCCTTGGATGAAGGCCCAGTGTTTCTACAGTGGATTCTGACCCTAGCACAGTAGCAGATGTGCAATGTAGTGTTCTCCTTATCATCTGCTTGTACTTCTACTACTGGTGTCAGTGGGCCTTGTTGCTGTGTGATTTTTTTTTCCTGCATTTAATGTTTTTCAGAATGTAACAGATAGCATAATATAAAATTAGTCTCATAAATCTAATAGGTCTGTAACTGTCCTAAGAAGTCTGCATAACTTTTGTCCAACAAAAATAATAAATATGTATGGGTAGGTTGAGACAGGGGGGTGGTGTGTGTAGTTTTGCTTTGGACTCATGATGGATATCAGTCTCTCATTTCCTGTTGAAATACAGCACAATTCTGGTTCCCATATTCTGAAGAAGATGCAAAAGAAAAGAAAGAAGAAACAGAAGAGAGCCTCAAAATTATTTGGAGGGCTACAGAAAGTGTTTTAGAACTGCAAGTTATTTAGCTTCCTTGACAAGTCTGCATTAGGATAACTTGTTTATAGTGACTAAGACACTTAACAATGCAGAGAAAGTAGTGAGTGAATAAAGGGATCTTTAGTCCAAAGACAAAAGACCTGAATTGCTCATAGTTGGAAGCTGAGACCATGAAACCATCCAGATAAGCAGAGGCAATACAATTTCTTAAACAGAGGGACTGATTAACTGTTGGAACAAACCAGCAAGAAAACTAATGGATTTTCCATCTCTTGAAATCCTCAAGTGAAAAAATTAATGCTTTGAAAGTTATGCTTAGTCACACGCTAGTTAACTGGCTCAAAGTAACAACAGCAAGTGACATTGTGTCCTGTTTTACATAGGAGGTTAAATTGGATGGTTGTAGTTCTCTCTCTGGCTTGCCAGTCTATGAAATACTGCAACCGCCAAAGGCCCACATTAAAAGAAAAGTAGTGCTTTGAAGTTAAGCACTGCAAGGGTAAAGAAGGAAGAATTGAGGTTACTTTAGTAATCTTCATTATGATCCTCTGTGTATTTGCATTATGTTGCAGTCTTAACTGCTCAGTAGCTCAAATTTTTCTTTCAAGCTGGACTATTACCAAAGCTATAATCCTAAATTTTTGTAAATCAGACTATTCTAGTGCTTTCTTTATGGAAGCAACTCCTACCTCTTTTATGTGGTCATCCCTCACTAAGGGTAACAAGTAACGAACAAGTAGTTGTATAAAGGACTGGCAGAATGAAAAGCACTTTGTATCATTGTCAAGTTAATGAACATATGTTATCTTCAAGGAGAGAGGATATTCCATTCGGCCATCAAACTGACTATTCTGAAAGGCAGCTCCTCAGTTATGGAGAGGGCATGATCCTGCATATTAAGAACAAATATTCTGTTCATAAGTGCAGATACAGAACATTGGTCACTCCCCAGTTGCAGAATACAATGGATTTTTGCACGGAGGATTTTCTTTCTCATATTTATGTTTGTTACCTGAGATGAATACAAACATCATGAGACATATGCCTGTTAGGAAAAGGAAGGAAGCTAAAAAAATTGCTGCCCAGCAGTTTGCTTGAGCTCATCATCCGTACAGTCAGTAGGAATATTGCCATGCTTTAGGGAATTAGATGTGAACCCATAATTTATAATGCAATGTATAAATAAAACTGACTTATTGACTAATATTAATTTTTGAACGTATCACTTCATATTGAGAAAAAAATATCAAATTTCAACACAGAAAAATGCCTAGAGCTATGAAATTATCTTTTAAACTCATTAAAAATATCCCTCTCTATGGCTCTGTACATAACAAAAAATTCAGGAAATAAAATTACCAAATTAAAATAAAGAAGTGGTGTAAGTGCATTTTTAAGGGAGAGGGCAAAGGGAGTTTAATTTATAATGTTGCCTGCCTTTGTCTCTTACCAGTCTCAACAACATTAAACAGTTGTATTCTAGAGTACAAAAGAAAAATGTAAGCCAACATTTTGATTTTTTTTATGTGTGCTCCTCTATTTTTCATGCCCTTTCCAAATGTCATGGTGTTCAAAGATCACATCTAACATCCACTAATGTACCTAGAATGGCTCCCATTGATTTCCATGGGAGACAGTGTCAAGTTATGTTAAGGATAGAATTGAACATGTCCTGGGTCTCTTCAGATGTAGTGGAGTTTTATTCTGACAAATGCAAAGCTCTCAATGTAAATTATCAGTCTCATTTCTTACAAGATGAAAAAAACAACTCTCTCTCCATTTAGTTTGATGAGAATTTGGAAAAATTAAAATCCTGTATTAGAATCAATTTAAGTATTGTTACTGTCTCGTCTGCTTTCTTAGGCCTGGATTTTGCAAAAGCAGTATTTAATTAATTACTTAAATGTATTGATACTTGTATCTTTCTGTGCTACTCAGTGTGAAGAATGTTTCTGGAATAAAGGCAATGATTTTGCTGAATTCTACTAGGTTTACTATTTAAAACGGAACAATCCCCTGTGAACTAGTCTGGTTCTCCTTCCATGTTCGTTATTAGTATAAGCTTCCTCTCTCTATCATGTGGCTACTTGTCTTGCCCAAAAGAAACAATGCGGTAATTGCTTGGTGATTTTGGCTCTATCCCTCTATTAAAGTTTACAAACCCCAAGAATTCCCAAAACTCTTTATTATTAAGTCTCTATCATGTCAAAAATTTGGAGCTTACCTCAGTAGTGTAGGACCACACAATTAATGCAAGTTTATATTTCTTTGCTTTCCTAAAGAGAAATAAAATAGTTAGACCATTAGGTTCTTACATTAAATTAAAAGAGTAAATTATTGTGGTTTTGGAAACTTATTCCTCAGTTTAGTGTTCCCACTGAAACACTCCAAACCATACACCACTCACTCACTCCCCTCTCCCCCTCCCCTTCCCCCCTGCTGAGAGCTGGAGAGGAGAATTGGAGGCACAAAAGGTAAAGATCAAGGTTGAGACAAGAACAATTTACTGGAAACAGCAATGAAATAAGAAAATAAACAGTAATAGCAGCAATCCTAATAATAATCTACAAGAAAGAGGTGAATGATTCACACGATTGCTCACCACGCAGAGCCAGGTAATATGCAAACTACCACCACACTTCCCTGACCTCAGGACACCCCTTTCCTGGTTCCTGGAAAATGATGTGATGTAGAATAGAATAACCTCTGGGTCCTAGCTATGCCTCATCCTGGCTACTGCAAAAATTAACCCAGAAGAAGCATTAGCACCAACTACATTATCTTCCACATTGCTAAAACCCCCTTCCTGTTATCATTTTTGGGCCTCACAATATTTCAACATGAAGAGATGTTAACTGTTATGGGATTTGGTGGGTAGAGTGAAACCTTTACTGACATGCAAGTATTTATATGGTAGATAAGAATGATTTTCCTCATCTCAGAAAAAAGCTTTACATAAAATCAGAAATTAGTGTCATATTAAGTGAAAACTGTAGCTAGGATAGCTAATGGAAAATAGTTGACAATCACTTACTTTGTATATACTGGCCATTTCCCTTTGAATAATCTCCTGAGTACATCCAAGTTAATAATTCTGACTTTGAATTCAAAAACATATCCAGAAGGAAAAGGGGTGTCTGTTAAGGATAATAGTTTTTAACCGTAATCAATATGTTTTCTGTTGTGCAGTCTTCAACAAATTGCTTTGCTACAGTTTTATAAATTGCTAAGAGATACAAATATATCAAAGTGATGATGTGCAGGAAATATTAACTTAAGGTAACAAGGTAACAAAAGCAGCTCTTCCCTTTTCTCCCCTTCTCCCCCTTTAGTTGTTTCTTGGCTTCCAGAGGCTTCTAACGGTCCTCAGTCTTTGCTGAACTGAAAAAAAAAAAAACCCCAAACCATCAACTACGAGCAAATAATATGTAGTGGCAAAGAAAATACTTTCCTCCACTGTCAGTATGGACCATAGTGGCAGATATGATAGGTATCCACAAGCCCTTTCAAGGGATGACATTATGCAACAGTTTAAGTTGTTCTGCCTTTGTAGAGACCTATTTATTTTGCTTTTATATGACTGCATCATTTGTGCCAACTCACTCAAGGAATTATGAGAATAGAATATTCCAAGCAAAGCAATCAGGTTTTGGAGGGGTTTTCTTGTTGTTGTGTTTGGTTGGTTTTCAGTGTGTTTGGGTTTTTTTCCTTGTTGTTGTTTTTTTTGTTTTGTTTTGTTTTAAAACCTGGTCTTATCAGATCTAGATCCAGAGCATATTCCACCAATTCCTTTTTTTCACCTAGTTGCCTATGATCATCATGGCTAGGCTTCATGAATGAAGATTTGGGAAGGGCTCTACCCATGTTTGTTACAAGCGCGCTGGTAGCTAAAAAGACCAATATGAGTTAAACAAGTCCTGTTGCAAAAGGCACAGCAGAAGGACTCCTTAGGTGGTATGTTCTGCAAGACACGGTTCTTTCTGCGTTGTCTTTTCTCCTCAAGAGTGATCCTGCATGTTCTCTCAAAGGAAGCAGCAGCGTGATAGATGGTGTGTCTCCAGGCCTCCCAATTGGAGGCCAGAGTAGACCAGTTATGTTGATCAATATGGCCAAGGCTGAGATGTTGTTTCAGGGAGTCCTTGTATCTTCTCTTCGGGGCTCCTCTCTTGTGGCAGCTGGTGGCAAGTTCACCATAAAGCAAGATCTCAGGGAGGCGGTGGTCCTTTATCTTTGAGACGTGCCCTGCCCAACGCAGCTGTGTTCTCAGCAACATGGCCTCAGTACTTGTGACTGCTGCCTGTTCTAGAACAGATGTATTGGTCACATAATCTGACCAGTGGATGTTTAGGATTGTATGGAGTCGGCGTTGATGGAAGCGTTCTAGGAGTTGAAGGTGGTGGCGGTAGATGACTCATGATTCGGATCCATATAAAAGAGTAGACATGAAGTCCAATGTCAAAAAGCCTAATAATATTGCCTTCTGAAGCTCAGATCTGCCTATGTTTCTATTGACTATTGACTTTAAACACAGCACTCTTCAGTGGTGTTTCAGGGCACTTTAATAGCTATAGGTTGGCTTAACTACCATTGCAGAAGCTTGAAAATAACCCAATACACTGTAGGTGTTAATGTTTTACCTATGGCAAAGTAATCTGACTTTGACTTCTGAGATAATGGCTTAGATGCATTTACTAACGTACGAAATCTCCAGGGATAACACATGTCCTTATGAACACCGGTAAACACAGTTAACAAAATGAGAAATGTAATGACAACAGCATAAAAAAGGCTTAGGGCAACAGGTATGGCAAACTATTCAATTTGCTTTTGGCCTGCTGCAGCATGAAATTATAGCATGATGAGTGCTTCTGGCTGAGGCAGAAAACATACAGATTTTCCAAATCTGAAGAGCTTGCATGAAAGGGGAAGATTGGAATAGACCCATGGGATGTAGCTACAGCACACTAGAATGATAACTGGATGTAGTGTGCCACTGTCCCTAGTCTGATGATGATGTACAGTTGGACTTGGTCTGAGAACAGCGTTGGTTGTTCAGCCACAGGATTGTCAACATTTCTGCCAAAACAGGCTAATCTTACCAGGTTCTTTGAGGTTCTTTCATCTGTTTGAGTCCCCAGTATATGTGTGTGTTTTTTAAACTGATACACGATGTCAACTGCATGTAGGCTTTAATCAGGTCATGTGCTTCAATACTGTACAAATTGCAGAAAATACAGGAAACATAACTTGCAATAAATTATAGGCTTGTGTGAATTATTAGTCCCATGGAAATAAGTTGAAGTTACATTTGCCTGGTTTGAACAATTTATGTTTTATAACCACAATCTGTTAGAATTTTTTCCACAGAGCACATACAAATATTTCCAGCAGCTGCAACTGCCAAATTGGAGCAAATGAACACTGCTCAGTCTCTGTACGTATGAAGAGATTAATAACAATCATGCCTTATGCTCATCCCAAACATTACTCACTCTGCTTTACCTAATGCATACTTTGGACTTAAATGCCCATTGACCTCTCAGCCAAGGCTGTGAGTGATGCAACTACTGCCTGTGATAGTAATACAACAAGTCTTTTTGCTTGATTTGTGCTATGATTTTAAAATGAGGTAGAGTTACATTAATCACTTATAGTACATCTGCAGCAGAATTTGAAAACTTACAGTCTGATTATTTTATGCATTGGCAACTAAACTAATCTGCATTTACCACTCAATCCAAATTTATTATTCACAGAATTCAAGGTGAATGGCTAAGGATAGGTCTCTGCTTTCTATCTTCTGCAGTTTTCCTTTATGCTTTATTTTGACATGAAAGCACAGAGATGATCTCAGAAATGTGGAGGAGAAACACATGCTAATATAAGAACTTCTTCTTGTAGAACCCTACAGGAACTTCAAAACTAAGTTACCCTTCATCCAAGTGTGATACCAACGAAGACACAGCAACTTTTCAAAAACCTTTTATAAATACCAAAATAGATATGCACAGTCCAGAAATTACTGTTATAGTACCTTCTCAGTCTCAGTATCTGTATGTAAGAGAAGCCAAAGGAGGAAGGGGTGGAGAGGATAGAGGAGAAAAATTTTCCTAGTATCAGCATAATGGCTCTGGCTACTGTCTGTCAAGCAGTCCAATTTACAGAAAGTAATGTTGCCAGTCTGATCATCCTTTAATGGTGGGTGTCATGGAGGTGAAGTCAACAGAAAGCCTATAGTGTGCTTTAAGATAAGTTCTGTCTCTTCATAACCTTTTCCATCTCAGTTATCATCTCTCTCCCTAAATCAAATGTAACTAGCCATTGCTGATGTTCATACCCTATATATGATGTTCTCATAAGTGGAGATATGTGCAAATAAGCAGGTGTGTGGTATTGCATATTGACTATCGTTCTCTGACCTTATCATAGTCAAAACATAATTTTCCATGTGCTGGCCAGTGCTGTTCCTCATGGCGGCACTCACTGAAATGATAATCAGGGTTATTTATGCACTTTTTAAGCTAGAGATATTTTCTAACTGCAGCAGTTTCCAGATTTGTGCTTATTTTAATAAGATACATTGTTATTAATAGAAGTAGACCCAAGTCCTTTGTGTCAAGCTGTTAAAATGACGATAAGTAAGTTTCCATACACATTTAAGCAAATCAAAGTGCTAGGATAACTCTTGCTTCAAATACATCGCTATGAGATAATGTGGCTTTTGTTTCTCTTAGACTGTATGTCCTGTATTTGGAGTTAAACCATGACACCATCCTGTTAATTTCTCCCATCAGTGCCTTTGGGACCAGTCCCAGCATGCACTGGAAGTTTCTTAGGCCATAGGATTGGTATCTTAACAGTGTAAGCTCTGATTTCAAAGATGTCTTTCAAGCAAACTGAAACACAACAGAAGCAAGAGTGAAATGACAGCAGCTATAAACTTCATCTCTTATATTGCTATAGGTACAGTATATGTCATTCATTTCAGTAGAACAAGCCCCTCTATTTAGGTATTTGACATCCACAAAAGGTTTCAGAAACCATCATCATTTCACTTTCACTCCATGTGGTACCTCACATTCTGTCCAAGCCTTTGGCATTTCAGAGGGCAAGCACTTGTCAGGAGATATTGTACCACATACAGTTTGCACTTAGCTGTGTTGTAACTCCGTCTAAAGCCAAATATAGAGAAACATAGCAGGGGTTTTTTTGGTTTTTTTTAAGATCACCAAATATAATTGTTATACAATTCTCAAGTATTCTTATTTGCTAATATAACTGTCATTTTGTTTCAGGAGAACCTGAGACAGCCTTTATTAGACCACCAGCTTGAAAAGCTCAGCTATAGCATTTTAAAGAGAAAAAAAACCCTCTAAATTTATTAGCTGGAGAGCATACAACTTGGTAAGTTAATCAGAGAATCATAGAATATCTGGAGTTGGAAGAGACCCACAGAAACCATCAAAGTCCAACTCCTGGTCCTGCACAGGACAGCCCCAAGAATCATACCATGTGCCTTGAGAGTATTGCCCAAACATTTCATGAACTCTGGAAGGCTTGTGCTACCTTTTTCTTTTTTAATCATAGAATCATAGAATATGTTGAGTTGGAAGGTACCCACAAGGACCACTGAGTCCAACTCTTAGCCCCACACAGGACATCCCCAAGAGTCACACCATTTGCCCGAGAGCACTGTCCAAACACTTCTTGAATTCTGTCAGGCTTGGTGCTGTGACCATTTCCCTGGGGAGCCTGTTCCAGTGCCCAACCACCCTCTGGGTGAAAAACCTTTTCCTGATATCTAATCTAAACCTCCCCTGACTCAGCATCATGCCATTTCCTTGAGTCCTGTCACTGGTCACAAGAGCGAAGAGATCTGTACCTGCCCCTCTGCTTCCCCTCTTGAGGAAGTCATAGACTGCAATGAGGTCTCTCCTTTCTTTCAGTCTCTTCTCCAAGGTAAACAAACCAAGTGACCTCAGCCACTCTTCATAAGGCTTCCCCTTCAGACCTTCGTCATCCTCATGGTTCTCCTTTGGACTCTCTCTAACAGTTTAATATCTTTTTCATAAGATATTTCTGTGGTGTCCAAAACTGCATGGAGTATTCAAGATAGGGCTGCTATACTCACAATATTTCAATATTTCAGTCATCAGCACCTGTTGCAGCTTTGGATCACTATGCTGTCTATTAACCTACTACACTAAGTGTTAACATTATTATATATGTTTGCATGTTTTGCTGTCACAGCTACAAGATCAACAGGATTATGCATGATCAATACAGAGGCTGAATATGTCATAACAGCCTTAGGCATTGCAGGGTGCTTTGATCCAGAAATATTCTGTTGCAGTCCTCTAAAATGCTGTTAAAATTTTCGGGTTGCTGGTTTTGCAGGAGCAATTTAACCATGAATTCTGCTCACCCAATCACTTTGCTTTTTCTGAACATACGATATGGTGCTCACAAGAGTTTCATGTAAGCAGTAACTCAGGTAAGACTTGGGTGCTTTTTTCCTCTCATAAGATCAGTGGTGCAGAAAGACCAGAATGAGGATGTGACAGCTTTTGCTTTCCAGTCTTCTTATTTTCAAATACTCTCACTCACTCTGACTTTCAGAGCACTTGATTTCACCTTACTCTTATTATCTCCTGGATACCTGGTACCTGGACTCTGTCAAGTACTGTCTAATTTTGACTTACTGTTCTCTGTTGAATGTCTTACTCCTCTTCTCAAGGCTCCTCATGCTCACACATCAGTGACTGCCTTGTTGATGGATGACCTTAACTGCCCATTTCCTCATCCTCACCTCTGTTCAACTTACAAGCTTAGCTCAAAACTCCCACAAGAATAATTATCCAATTTGTGTCTTCATTGAATAAAAATCTCTGTGATCTTTGGCTCCATTCCACTCTGGTACAGTTCAGTTTCTTGCATCATTGTCCCCTATCATCGTGTCCTGTCACTGGTCCAGCCATCAAAATCTGTGTCTTAATTTCTCTTAGTTTACCTTAGGTTTTGTCTTGGGTAGTCCATTATGGAACTATTTTGAGTTAGTTCCAGGAATTCTCTATAAACATGAATAAAGTGTTTCTCAAGTCCTGCTTAAAAACTCTCCTTTCAAAACTCTTCATTGCAGATAAGCCATGTGCATTGTTATCCGTTATCCCTCACATCCCTTTGTATTCACCTGTGTGTCTTTACCCAGTCTCTTGCATTACAGTTTGACTGTAAGCTTTTTGGTGGAAGAATCCACATTCTTGTTCTGTATGTGTGCTACACCTTGAAAAATGAAGTCCTGTACCATGACTGGGGCTTCAAGACAAATAAAACAAATCATATACTATCCGGATGATGAACCTAATTGTTATTAGTTCCTCACTTATTACTGTGTTTCAGTATGAAGTAAGTCATTCAATACCATGCCAGATATACAGCTTGTGTTCAATACACTTGCTTAAATCTAGGGGCATGGTCAGGAGGTTCTAGATTGTCTATTTACGGTTTCCTATGGAAAAAAAATATTAGCACAGTTCAATGCATATTTGCCTTATGAATTACCTTTACATGGTAAAATCAACCTCACCAGTTCAGACCCTCAAAGGTCTATGGTGTTCACAGACCTTGGTTTTCATTTGAAATCTGTGCTGTAATTTATGAGGCTTCTCCAATGTTGTTGTTCCAGTGATTTGCTTTGGTTTGCTGTCAGATACTGGGTGGAAAACTTCTGTTTAAAGGAACACTGGTCTTCTGAAGTAAAATTCTGAGGCAAGATTATACTTCAAAGAAATACTACACAAACATGAAACATTTGAAACATTTTCAGTTTCATGAAACATTTGGTGACCTATGGTTTCAAAGGGCAAGAGGGGTATAAGAGATGATTGCAGTTCCTGCTAACAGTGGAATGTGTACATTCTGTATAAAGTTTACTAAAAGCTTAGTATCTAGGAATGGGAGGACCTTGCAGACTTCTGTTTTCAGCCCCCCAAAAAATTACACAGCAGAATTCCTTTCTTTTCTCTCATCTGGTTTCAAGTCAGCCTTCAACTGTTTTTCATTATTAACAAAAATAACATCTCTTGCAAGTACTGTTCACAAGTTTTGTTCTTACAGTGCAAACACATAGAAAATCTTCAGTTTTGATTTATTTTTCCTGCTTTCAGTACAACCTGGTGCATCTGCTATACATCTACTCTTTGCTCTAGCCTCTTTTTACAGTTACATTCTTCAAACCCATCTTTTCAGGCTATTTCAACTCCTAGACTCCTAGGCTATTTCAACTCCTCAGGGTATACACATGTCCTTTTTCAAATTAAATCTCTTTTTAGAGACAAATATTTCTGTTTATCTCTCTGATATAGGTCATAGTATTTTCTTCTAGATCTGCCATAACTCCCTGTCTGGCACTGCAGAAAGGGATATGCACTGTAGAAAAGAATATGCATTCTTTAATAACCACATTACACATTTCTGTGTCTTGAGACAACATCTGCCAGTGAGATTTCCTCCCACCTGTTGGAAGCTTGTACTTGCACCGGGACAAAGACACTTAATTCACTTGTACTTGCACCGGGACAAAGACACAGAAAATAATATCAAATCAAAATTACATGTTTTCCTGTCATTTGGTAAGTCTGATCTGAGAACTACCTGATAATTTTATTTAAAACATGATGTATAACAGTAAAGAGAAAGAAGAAGTAAAGGAATTTCTCTTAATGTTCTGGTTGTCCTGTCTGCAAAAGCAAGATCCTGACAAGCCATGCTTTTGGACAGCATAGCATACAACACGGACATGTGGAGGAATCTACTTCTGAACGACAGCAGATAGCTGTTGTGTACTGTAGGGGCATTTCTTTGCCAGTGAAGCAAAAATACAACTATCTGAGGAAAGGTACTAGGCTTCCTTTTACCTTTGCTCTGTTTAAGCTGAGGATATGCTTTTTACTACTGAAGTCACCCTCATGCAAATTTGAGAGGGCTGGCTGTTTCAGTAAACCAAATGACTGAATTCAGTCTAAGAGAAATTCCTATTAAATATATTGAAGGAAATATTCCATTTATTCTCCATCAACCATGAGATTAATAATTTACACCTTAATGTCTGCAATGAGATATGTTGAATAGAGACTGACATTAGTTTTCTGAGGGGCTCTAGCTGGCAATAATACTGACACACTCTGCGTTTGTGAACTTCTGCTCATCAGCCATAGCAGCAAGGTATAAAGAATTATAAATGATGGTGGGCATTTGATAAATGGGTATAGATATATTGCAGCTATCACTGAATAAAAATAAAAACAGAAAAAAGCAGAGGAGGGCGTTACATTATTTATGTTTGAACTTCTCTTTAGGTAGCTATTGTATGCACTTCTCTTCTGCCAACGGAAAGATTAGTGCTTGGTCATACTCGCCAAAGGGACTGGGACCCAGTATATGGGTTCCTATAATGTGGGAAGATCCTAGCTCTGACTGCTATCATAGCAGGCTCTGAGCAGGCTGCAGGTATTGGCTGACAAGTAAGTACACATGCAGAGAGTTTCCCTGTCACCTTGCATGGATAAGGATGCCTATGAAAATTTCTGACAGCAAGGTAGTAGCAATATTGTATTTGTAGGTTGAATTCAGTAGACCAGTAAGGTCAGATCTTCAGGTCTTGTCACTTGTGTCCCTATTTCCTTTTACCGGGAATATGAGAGTAAAGCTCAATGTGACGCCTGGCCATGACTCCATCCCAGAGAGAAAAGATCGAGATGAAAACTTTTTTAGAAGAAGGATGATGGTGGGTGCTGAGTGCCAAGGGTCCTGTAATGCATACAGTGAGAAACACTGCAGAATATCTGGGAGGGATACAGAAAGCAGAAACAGAACAAGGAGAGGCCGGTTTCTCCTCCTGCTGCAGTTCTAGATTAGTTAAAGTGTAACTGGGCAGAAAAGGCTGGTGAGGAAATTGATGCAAACCAGGTAGAAAAGACACTAACAGATCAAATGCTCTCAAATATCACATCTTCTGAGGACAACGGCTTGCCCTGTCAGAAGCAAAACCTGCATGGGATTAATGATTTCTATCCATCAGTATATTCCCAAAAGAATCAAGAGAGAAACCCTACTGGCTGCTATTTTTTCTTCCCCTGTAAAAAAATGGATGCAGAGGATGAGGCATCTATATTAAAAAGTCTTAGATACAAATGCTGTCTCAAAAGATCATTATTTCTTTCCTTGGCAGGGAAACAGTGCCGGAGGAGAGACCGATATTGGGGAGTTTTAATTGTTGGTGCCAACACAGTAGACATTAGTTTTGACAAACAATGTTGCTTTACCAACTGACATATAACAAATCTACTTGCCAGCGTAGCTGAGCAAGCAGAGGTCTTCTTGGACCAAGTAGAGAATTTAAGGTGGATCATTATCAAAGTATGTATAGCCAAAATCAGATCACTTGGGAGTCTCAGCAATAGCTGCTTTGCATAATTTCATGTAGATATTACTGGTTTTGTGTTGAAATACTTCAATCTTGCTCACAGAATTTGTAGTTTCATGTGTGTAGTTTCATCCTCTGTTTATGAAGGGGAAAATACATATGCAAATACTGCTGCATCATGAAACCCCTTGACATTTGAGCTCATGAATGAGCCATCACCAGCTGTAAAATTCACAGGAATTGGAGGTCTGCAGGCATTGGATTTAGACCATCTTCCCCCTAGTTTCTCACTGGTATACATTAAAAATAATAAGAGAGTTTTTGGTGTCAAAAGACATGATTAGAATTATGGTTTAGTATACACACTGAAGGCATCTGTGGAACCTAG